>NC_067399.1:14090239-14390239 GCF_016432865.1 Antechinus flavipes | reverse complement strand
GCCACTGTTTCACCTGCTTTCTATTCCTTTACTCTATCTCTGTCTTATCCTCTGAACCACAGGTATTGTTCTCAAACTTTTTCATGGAGCAAACATCCATCATTTAAAACAACAATATTCTTCCACCAATGTAGTATGACTGAGTCATAGAAACCACAATCTCTAATGGATTAAATTTGTGAGTCATTCCAAAGACAAGGGGAAGATTCATGGGGGATATGAACAAGCTTAAACATTTTACCAGTAAAAAATCTCTAAGGATGAAGTTATGGGAGGTTATTAACAGTAGATTAGATACTAGAATAGATATATGAAGAAAAATAGAAGTAGGAAGGTTATACAACAAGAGTTAAGGATGACTGCCTATATTTTTCATTGGTCTTCACAAATCAACCATAGAAACAATAACATTAAGCATTCTCTAAGGGAATAGTATGTTCTAAACATGGTAATAAACAATGGAGTTACAAAAGATAAAGTGATGCTCTTCCTGGCATTAAGAAGCTCACATTTTACTCAGAGGATATAATAGTGCTTAGACAAGTGAATGCATGAGAGATTAAATTGCCAATTAATTTATAGAATTATTCATTGTGACTAAGGGAATGGGATCACAAAAGAATCCCTCTGGATTGAGTTGGTGCAGATATTCCTGGTTTTGTGTGTACTTATTGGGAAAGAACATGATGGCAATAAGTGAGGATTAATGCTTCAATCACATCTTAATAAGGCTCAAAGAATACTGAAGTAATGGACAAGAAAGTATAGAGACTAATGTTATAGGTGCAAAGAAGCAAATAGTATGGGGCCTCTCTTGGGCTGTTAAAGGGAGACAGATAGTATGAACAAGAGATTGAGGAGGAGCGCAAGGTGAAGAGAACCACCTATCATGGACTGGATTTGGAACCACTCAAGGAGTGTTATCCTGAAGCAGATGGAGGAGTGCTGGTTTGGGGAAGAGTTTGGGTTCTTCTTTTTATTGAGTATTGGTAGAGAACAGAATAACTTTTATTTGTTAAATAATCAATATATCCACATCATTTCAAAGTTATTCTCTTGGTCTTATGATGCATGTCTGGAGTTTATCTGAGGCTTATCTACTACAGGCAGGCAGCAGAATCAAGGGGTTTTTATTATAAGGTCTATCCATATTCCCCACAATTTAGCATATAGTCTCAGAATATTGTCTTAGCTAATTTATGAAATAATTTCCATTGTCTACCATGTCCCCTTAAATTATAAGGATGTTTTTAAGTAACTGTTATTGTCCCTTAATGTATGGGAAAGTCTGTAAGTAACTTCTGGATTCTTCTTCATATGTTTCCTGCTCCTGTTATTTTATTCTAAATACTTATTTTTAAATTTTTTATTATTGTTTTATTTTTTCTACTTACACATATATATTGTTTTTTAACGCACATTTTTTTATGAATCATGTTGGGAGAGAAAAATCAGAATAAAAGAGAAAAACAAACAGAGAAAAAAAAACAGAAGAGGAAAAATGAACATAATGTATTGATTTAAATTTATTATCCATAGTTCTCTCTTTGGATACAGATGGCTTTTTCCATCCAAAATTCATTGGAATTGCCTCAGATCATTGAAACTCTGAGAAGAACAAATTTTCACATTCTTCCTACTACTATGTATTCCTGATTCTACATGTTTCACTCAGTATCAGTTGGTGTAAATCTTTCCAGGGCTTTCTAAAATCAGGATGTTCATCATTTTTTTAAATAGAAAACAATATTCCATTATCTCCATATACCACAATTTGTTCAGCCATTCCCCAATTGATACACATCTAGTTATTTTCCAATTCTTTGCACTCACAAAAAGAGGTGCTACAAACATTTTTGCACATATGGGTCCTTTTCCCGCCTTTAAGATTTCCTTGGGATACAGATGCAGTAATGGTACTGCTAGGTTAAAGGGTATGTACAGTTTTATTGCCCTTTGGGCAGAGTTTCAAATTATCTTCCAGAATGGTTGGATCACATTCTAGGTACATATTAATTTATTTTACTAACTAGAAGAGATTGGTGATCAGGGGGATAAGAACAAAGATGTGATTTTCATGTAGTTATACACTTTAGTTTAATTTAGTAATAAATTTATGTATATTACATAGTTACATAGTTTACACATATAATTATATACTTTAGTTATATGTGTTTGCAATTTACATATAGATGTATATTATATATATACATACATATATATGTATATATATATACACACACATAGTAATAGAACTATATTTGCAAATATGTAGTCATTGTTGAATCTGGTGGTGGTCAGATAAAATCAAGAATGGTCTCTTGAAGGAGGTTACATGACTTGAAACTTGAAAGCAGCTAGCAGTTTGAAAGAGCAAAGATGAAGTAGCCAAGCATTGAGAATTAGAGGAAGTTCCCTAGCACAGTGACAGATCTTTTTGGGGGACTGGGTACATTATAGATAAATCAAAACTCCTGGATAAATTCTACTCATCTACTCTGGAACAATTCAGTTCAAATTTACCAATTATGAAATAAGAAAGGAACATTTTTAGTAACTGAGTGGTAAAACTGGAATAGAAATGATCTTACGGATCTAGCAGATGACAATTACAAGATGAGAAGGCATGGAGAAGGATGATTGCAAGACATATCTTTGTAGAAAGTGCCCATATCAACATGATTTAACAAGATTCATGGTTGTATCAAAATGTATTAAGGGGCTAAGATGATGAAACTTCTAGGGAATAAGAGAACTCTGTATTTTTTTTAACTTTTCCTTTAAGGTTTCTATCTTCCTTAATATAGTCTGAAATTTTAGGAGCTCTAGTGTTTTGCAGGTTTATACCACATGAGGGATAAATGGAGGATGTAGTTTACACTCTTTAGCTGAAAATTTTGTTTGCCTTCCAGGAAAATGTTTCAAAACCTGACTTGCAAAGTCATGTTACAGAGAATGCTCACCCACATTGAAAGTGTTATTAGATATTCTACTTTTGTTACATGCAACTCTAGGCTTCATAGGAAGCAGAAAACATGAAGGGAGAAAGAGCGCCCATGAACTCAATAATGTATAAGGGTTAGCGGTATTTGTTTCCCTGTGGGCTGAAATATTGACGATTTCTGTTGGAGAAATCCCATTGATGTCAATAGGATTAAGCTTCAGTGTATATTTGATTTGTTCATGCACAGCTTGCAAACTTGAGGAGATTAGGACAACCATTTGATGTTCAATAGCCGCCAAAGTGTTTGCCTTGGTATTTTAAAAGCTTTAGTCAAATAAGGGAATGGATATATGTTTATAAAGTATAAAATAATATACATTTAATTAATGTGATTAATATTTATATTATCTATGCATATTATTATATCACTTTGTATTAATATTATTACAACTGTTATTTTCTTTCATATTATTAGGAATATTATGCAATGATATTATTTTGTCAGTCCAGATTTAGAAACTTCCTCTGTTGAACTCCAGCTCCAGTGAATATTAAGAGTGTGAATGAATATCTGAGGCGAGGTGGAAGATATACTTTGCCTCTATTTATTAATCTGAGCACCAGGCTTTATATACTCTTTAGTGTTACATTAACACCATCTACCTCCAGGTGACACATATACCTTCTAGGGTTTTTGTATAGACTATACTTTGATATTTCAATTCGCCTTAAGTAGCAATAACAAGATATCTATCATAACAGGATCATCAATAACAAATTATCAATAACAAGGTATTTGTCAAAATAAAGTTGTAAATAACATAGGTGTAATACATTGTTCCTGTCACATGCATCTTTCATCAAGATTATACTAAATTTATCCTGAGGATATCTTTCAAAAATTGTTAAGGGAGATGGTGAGCCAATAGTTTGAATGGCTCGCTCTAGCACAGAGCAGGTCCCAAGTAATACCTGGACCAGATTCTTGTTGTTCATGGAAATATTCAATATTGGTCCTCTACATTTCTCCACCAATGGAAATGGACCATGTAAAAGAGACTCTAGGGAGCCACTTGCGTTTCAATGACATTTCCCGAGTCAAAAATTTTATGGATAAGAATTGTTCTTAGATGTCCTTAACTCACAAGCTATAACACTGCCTACTGTGTACATTGTATTCCAAGATCGAAGAACACATGCATGAAGTTGGATAGAGAGAAAACATACACATACATGTAAGCATGAACATACATAGGTAGAATTGTATATTAACATTATACTGCATATGACAACCCCTTGAAATGTACACTCATTACTAAAACCTTTAGAAGAAGAAAAGAGATCATAAAGTGTCAGCAAACAAATCACTGAGAAGAGGAGGAAAAATGAGTTTGCAGAACATGAGCAGTCACTCAGACAACTCAGGTCATCACAAGAGTATTTAAGAAACAAAATAGAGAAGAAGACATTCAATATTTTTAAAAATGAAAATAAAAGTACCTTATATTATGGTTCACCATAAACTAATGCATATATAGTAGAAATAGCATTGTTATATTCCATATTCTAATGCTGTTTCCTTTCATTCAAACAGGATTCTAACAAAAGGATGATTGTATAGAGACACCAGATGAAAGGAAAAGAGAATCACGTAGAGATCAATGTGCAATGGATTTGGGATTTGCTACTTCTTTCTATGCATTATTTAACATGGCTAAATTTTTCTTTCTCTTAAGATACTTAAGATATTGATACCTTTTCAAAGAGATCAAGCTTTATTATGAACTTCAACTCCCTGGATAAATTCTACCCAACTGAAATAATGTAGTTTCAGTTATAATTTGTGAATCACAAAAAACGTTTGCCTGTTTAGAATTCAAAAGTAGCGAAACAGGAACATCTAGCACAATGAAACTTGAACTTGAACATGGAGTCATGGTCATGAGTGCAAATTCTCACTTTGTCAGTTTCTACCTGAGCAACAATGACCAGGATATTCCTGATCTGCTGAATTAAGTTCTCTGATCTAGTAAATGACAAGTGACCAGGGAATTTCTAGGTAACTTTCTAGATCTCATTCGATGGTTCTAATATTCCTTCACATTTTAAAGACTAAGAAAAGACTCAGGAAGGGTAACTATATTGCCAAAACTCACATACCTAGAGAGTGGATTGATATCTTTTCTTTTCACCTTGGATTGGATACCAGATCTCCTGATTATCGGGAAATAAATCATTCTCTAATAACTCAGTTACTTATAGGTGTTGAAGAAAAGATGTGATGTCCAAATGGCAGAAGTAAAATGTAAAAATAATCTTATAGTTTATATGAGACATGGAGGGTTTGTTTGTCAATATATTTGTTTTTTGTTTGTTTGTTTTTTAACTGGCACAAGATATAGTTGTATTTTTTTTCCCAAATTAATCCCCAGGAAGATTAGATTATCAGTTTTGGCAGATTCATATTTTGGGATAACATGTCTTTGAAACACTACATAGAATATTTCAATCAGTTTAAAAAAAATAATTAAAAGGCAACTCTGTATCACACTCTATGTTAAGCACTGTAGATTCAAAAACAGTCAAAAAATCTGTAATATAAAGGAGTTTATATTTCAAAGAGCTTATAAGCTAATGCAAAAGACACCTTGCAAACAAATATTTAAAAAAAACATAAAAATTAAGGATAAATAGAAAATAATTTTTAAAAAATTAAAAAAAATTAAGAATAGTTAAAGAAAGATTTATGTAGAAAATAAATTTGGAGGGCATTGAAAGGAAACTAGAGAATTCAATAGTCAAGAGAGGAAATAAGGGAACATTGCAGGCATAGGGGACTTCCAGAAAGAAAAAAAAAAAGCTTGAAACTAGCTGTGGACTATCTTGTTGGAACAAAGAGGAGGTTAGTGTTACTAGATCAAAAACTAAGTATTGGGTAGTAAGATATAAGGACTGGAAAGAAAGGAGAGGCTAACATCATGAATACTTGAACCATCAAAGTATTTTCTGTTCCTAGAGAAAAGAAGTCACTGATATTTATTAGATAAGAATAAAATTGGATGTGTGCTTTAGGAAAATCACTCTAGGGGATGAATGGAAAATGCATGTAAGGAGAGACTTGAGGCAGGCAGAACTCCTAGTAAGTTATTGCAACAACCAAAGTGTGAGGTAATGAATGCTTGTACTTAGTATACATCTTGGGTTGGTGTGAGAGGTGAGAAGTCATCTTTGAGATGTGTTGCAAAGGTGAAATTGGGAATAGTTTGGATATAAGTTGGAGTAAGAGTTGGGAATTCAACATGACTCCTAGGTTGCCAACCTAAGGGACTGGGAGAGTGGGATTAACCTATATAGAAGGTAGAAGGGGAGAGAGTTTAGTGGGAATGATAATATATAATTTTGATAAAAAGTCTACTGAACATCTCTTTTTTCTCAATAGTATTTTAATTTCCCCAAAAATATAAAGATAGTTTTCAACATTCATTTTAAAAAGACTGTTTTCCCAACTTTTCTCCCTCCCTCACCACCTCCTTTCTAAAGATAGCACACAATCTGATATAGATTAAACATGTGCAATCCCTTCAAAGATATTTCTATATTTGTCATGTTGTACAAGAAAAAAAATCAGATCAAGAGGGATGAAAAAAATAAGAAAAGAAAGCAAACAAATAAACAAAAAAAGGTGAAAATGCTATGCTTAGATCCATATTCAGTCTTCATTGTTGTCTCTCTGGATACAGATGGCATTTTCCATCCCAAGCCTATTAAAATTGCATCTGAAAGATAGCTGGAGATGTGAGATTGAAGAGAGTGTCTTTCATTCATTATCCTCTCAGACAAAGTTTGTGCTGGACAAATTTTCAAATATAGATCATAGGTAGATCTTTAGAGATATGGATAAAACTGTACCACAAATTTTATAAAAATAGTCAAGTTAATAATGATTTTATTATTTATCATATGCAGAGTAGCTTTAGTTCCACATCACAAAAAAATAATTCAAGGAATTCAAATTAATTTATAAACAACCACACACCCCCTTTTTTCTCAATGAGTCTCACTTTGTAATTGAGTTTTAAAGTTCTTTAAACCAGTAGTTCGAACTATGCTTTGGTGAAACTTTAATATTTATTAAATTGTCCTCTAATCTGAAATTGCAAAAAGTCATAATATTGCAAAAGTTCTAAAACATTATTGTTACTGTCATGACCCCTTTCATTTATCTCAGAATCGTATAGAAATGGGTAAAATAAAATATATAGAAGTAAAATGGTAACCAATCATTTTAATGGTTTATTTTTATTTTATTTACAAAATTTCAATTATTTTTTCTCTTGACCTTCCCTAGTGAGGAAAAATCTCTGGTAACAAATATGTTGAGTCAAGCATGGCAGATTCACATATTTTAACAAATGTGTCTTATTCTGCATCTTGAATCCATCTGTCAGATGAGTAGTGTAAATTATCATCAATTTTCAGGAATCAAGTTTGCCTGAATGTTTGTTAACCAATCATATTGAAGTAGTTTTTTTTTTTTTTTTTAATTTCTGGTTCCCAAGTTAAGAATCCATACCTAAATTTTCTGGTTGCATCTCTTGGATTTACTAATTATAGATTTCACTCCTTTTGGAATAATAGTTGGTTGCTATTATTCTTTGATTCCACAGAAAATGTACTCTTAGAGTAGATGTTCTACCTTTTTTACTGCTCTTCTACAGGAAATCAGTCTTGTTCAAAGTTCCCTTCCATTACTGTTTCCAGTGAAAGTCTATCAGCCAATAAATATTTATTAGCAGCTATTGTGTGTCAAGTGCTATGCTAAAGATTTGGAATTAAGAAAGAAAGAAATAAGGAAGGAAGGAAGGAAGGAAGGAAGGAAGGAAGGAAGGAAGAAAAGAAGGAAAGAAGGAAAGAAGGAAGGAAGGAAGGAAAGAAAGAAGGAAGGAAGGAAGAAAAAAAGAAAATGTTCTTAAAAAGATCACAATCATGGCTTAGATAATATGCAAACAACAATACACAGTCAAGGTATAAACAGGGATAACTGGAAATGATCAGCATGGGGACAACATGATTGAAGAGGAATTTGGAAAGTCTTGCATACCAGAGTTAGAAGCAGGCCTAAGTCCTGGCTTTATGAAGTGGGGATGGTTTTCTCCTCTTTAGAAGCCATTAATATTTGCTTTCAACTTAAAATATACATGAGCTGCCGCTACTCTGAGAATTTCTCAAACATGTCAAACTCTTGTCCTTAGTCTTAGATAGGTAATTGTATATTCATTCAAACACGTGACTGATATAGAAATAGAAACTATGATAAACTTTTGAAGTCACAGATGGGTATCTGTGTAGCAGCCTGATTTCAAGACAATCAGAGCCCATCCTTCTAAGAAGAGGAGAATTTTCTAAGTACATTGATACCTTGCTTTTAAGAGAAGGCATAACACTCTTAAGATTATAGGAGCTTCAGATATTTTGCTCATAAACAGTCACACATTTTAAAAGCCCATAAGTGAACCTGCTATATAAAAAAAAAAGAATGATTTATTGCCCACAACAAATATTACCCATTTGGCTCCTAGAGCTGGTAGGAACAAAAACAAAGAAGTAAAGTAATGACTTCAATGAATAAAGGCTTTCTTCTCCTCCATGTTTTCATGCAAATTTCTCTTATAAGTACACATGATAAGGTCTGGAAAATGTGTAAATATCTACTTTTATAACAGAAGAAAACATTAATATCAAAATCATTCTTTATCCAAGAAATACACATTAAAACAACTTTGAGGTACCAACTTATACTTATCAGATTGGGTAATATGACAGAAATTAAAATTAATTTTATTATATATAATTTTTAAATTAAAGTCAAAACTTAGGATATCAAAAAATGAATTTACTAATGTATTGTTGGTAGAGTTGTGAATTGATCAAATAACAATTGAGAACAATTTGGAACTTTTTTCCCCAAAAAGCTATCAAATAATTAATACCCTTTGAACCAGTAATATCACTGCTGGACCTATATTATTTCTTTCTCTCTCTCTCTCTCTCTCTCTCTCTCTCTCTCTCTCTCTCTCTCTCTCTCTCTCTCTCTCTCTCTCTCTCTCTCTCTCTCTCTCTCTCTTTCTCTCTTTTCTGAGGCAATTGGCTTAAGTGACTTGTCCAAGTAATACAGCTAGGAAGTATTAAGTGTCCGAGTCCAGATTTGAACTCAGATCCTCCTGACTTTGGGTCTGGTGCTCTATCCACTGCACCCCCAGCATCCCTACTCTCCAATTTTTACTACAGCTAAATTTTGTGCTATCTGATTGTGGTTCCATGATACTTAAGTTGTTTCAGTCTGGCTACTGGCAACATTTTCTCCTTGACCCAGCAGCTCTGGAATTTGGATAGAATATTCCTGGGAGTTTTCATCTTGGGATCTCTTTCAGGAGGTAATCCAGTGGATTTTTTTTTCAATTACTATATTTTCTATGGTTATAGTATGTCTAGTTTTCTTTGGTAATTTCTTAAAATATAATGTCTATTTTTTGTTATGGCTTTTAAGCAAATCAATAATTTTAAAATTATCTCTTCTTGATCTATTTTCTGGGCTCTTTCCCCAATGAGATATTTCAAACTGGTTTCTATTTTTTAATTCTTTTGATTTAATGTTATTATATCTTGATTTCTCACAAATTTATTAGTTGCTATTTGCTCAATTGTAATTTTTAAGGAATTATTTTCCTCAGTTAATTTTTTGTACCTCCTTTTCCATTTGGCCAATTTTGCTCTTTAAGGCATTCTTTTCCTCAGTTTTCTCTACTTTCTTTTGAATCACTCTCACTTCTCTTCCCAATTTTTCTTGTATCTCTTTTACTTTGTTGTCAAAATACCTCTTGAGCTCTCCATGACTTGAAGCTAATTCTTATTTTTTTTGGAGGCATTGGATGTAGAAATTTGGATTTTGTTATCTTCTGCTTATATGATTGGATCTTCCCTATCACATAATAAGTTTTGTTTGGGGGCAGAATCCTATTTCTGTTGTTTGCTCATTTCTCCAACCTATTGCTTGGCTTTTAACTTTTTTCTAAATGTAAGGCTCTGTTTCCATCAGAAACATCTATCAGATGGTCTGAAATCTCTGGAAGCCACTGTTGTTCCCACTCTGCTATCTCTGCTATTAACCCTATTGACATGATCTGGAGCCAGTGACTCAGCTTCAGCTCCTGCCCCTTCCTGGTGCAACAAACCTTTCCTGCTGACCTTCTAAATTGTCTTCTGTTGGAAAATTGTTTCCCTTCATCTTTATGTGGATTCTGAAATTCTAAATTTGTTTACACTTATTATTTAAAAGAATTTGGATTGAGTTGGGAGAGGGTTCTAGCAAATTCCCTGTTTTTATTCCACCATCTTGACTCTGCCGGCTGAAATCATTTGCACTGCCAAGACTACAGTATGGAAAATGGATGACACTGCTAACCCAGATTCTGGTCAACATGTAACTCATGAGAATATATTTATGCTGCTTCATTAATTATCCAGTAACTGGCCTTCTTATTGACAAGTGTTCTGGTGTTGGAAATGAATAAGTGAGATTTTAAAGAAAGCTATCAAGACCCATGGAAGAGAAGAAGCTAATTGGCCCACAGGTGATGAAAGACTGGTTTCATTAGGGCCACTTTTTTTGCCAAATTAACTGTCTCCTTGATTGCTAAATTGTGCTATCTAAAGCCCTTCTCCCATAAGTGTTTCTCCCCCTCATTCTTTGCCAGGCACAAATAGCAAGTGTTCACTGATGTCATTGTACCATTAGGAATCCAGGGCCAGCAGGGGAATCATGGGGAAAGAATTCTAATTAAACCAACATGTTTCTAGCTGTGATGACAATCAGTATACTAGGCCTGGAATGAAGAACTGGGTCTCTGCATTGAAATCAACCACAGTGAAGTACTTAACACTGAGAATGGATGATAGCTGGCAAGAGAGAGTGTATTGTAGGGAGAATGGAAGTGAATGTATCAGGAAGCCTAAATGTTAATTCAGACATGACTGGATGGATAGTTGCTATATAACATTGGGCAAGTCCACTGACCTCCCCAAGTGAGATTCCTGCCCAGGAAAATGGGCATAATCCTTCTTGCACTTACTTTCACTCCATTTCCACAAATCTTTTCTCCATAGGATAGTTAAAATGAAATAACTTTGTGAAGAACAAGTGTTACAGAAATGCAAACACGTTAGGATTTATCTTTCTGTTATACTAACAAAAATGGCTTAGAGAGTTACTTTTTAAAGAGAAATAGTGTCTGCAAGTGAAATAAATGTTTGATAAGTTTGTACATTCATTTATAAGTGTCTTCCAATTTAGGAATCTCAGTTCATCTTATAGATGCACACGGGTATTTTTATTTAAGTGTCTATACATAGTAGAAGTAGCATTATAGGTATCCAGGTACGTGTTAGCACAAATGTATACTTGCAGAAATATTCATATATGTGCTTATGTTGTATATGCATATGTATATTAGCATTTATACACATGGATATAGTGTTCTATTCAATTCCATTTATGTTGATTTCACAGATATTTGTTAACTATTATATGCCTGCCACCGTGACAGGTGCTATAGGCAGAAAGATCAAAAAAATAAAAATAAAATAAAATGGCTCTTGCTTTCAAGGGATCTTTGATCTTGAATTTTATGCTTAAAGGGAAATACTAATCCTCCATTAGCAAGCAATAGAAACACTATATGATGATGATATTAATATTACAATCAGCAATATATATATATACACATGTGTGTGCATATACACATGAACACACATATTATATGTATATATGTATGTGTATTGTGCCTGTATGTTGTATATCATCTTTTGAGATTTCCAAAGAACTTTACAAATATTATCTTCATTTCACTTCAAGCTGTGTCATGGATTTCCTGTACCATACTTAATAAAATTTCTTTATCCTTAAATCTTAAGCTAGACCTTGAATTTACAGTTAATACCCTTCATTTTTTAATTGGATAGCTCCTCTCAGAAACACTAAATAAGGAGGGTGACTAGGTCTGCTTCTCTAAATTGCTTCTGAGAGTAGGAGAATGCACTTTTCTTAGAATATATACTCCCTGAAGGTAGGATACATTGAGACCACACTGCTTGAGCTTTATTACCTATATACAGGTTACATTTTATCCAATAGATAATTAGAAGCCCCTTGAAGCAATTATGTGGAGAAGTCGCATGGTCAAATCCTCACTCAAGGAAAACTGTTTTGTCACTGGTATTTGAGATGAGTTAGAATTAGAAGAAATTAAGCCACAGAGACCAATTAACATAATTTTCCAAGGCAAAAAGTGATGAGGCTCTAAGTTAAGTTGGTAGCCACTCAGTGGAGAGTTCAAATCAGAGAGTACAATGGAAGTTGAGAAAACCAGTTTTGATACAGATTGGATATGTTGGATTAGCAAGCATGATGTGTTCAGTATGTCAAGATTATGACTGCTGGATTTCAGAAAGGTGGTGGTGACTTCTACAGAAATGGATACTGTGACTCAATAAAAGGAAACACTAGAGGTCTGTCTCCTTCAATATTCTATATTTTCTTCTCTATATGTCTATAAATCTTGACTTCTGCCCAATGAGGGGATGAAGCATTTTTTTTTTAAATTGGTACCTGAGAAAAGAGCTTATTACACAGTGGATTTTTCAAAAGAGGAAATATTACATTCAATGTGCTGTTCTCTTCTCTCACCATATCATGGCAAACCTATCTCTTCCTTATGAGGTATTTGATTAAGCCAAGCCATGAAGGGAAGTCCCTATCAGAGAGATTCTTAGATTTCTACTAATGGGTTCATTCACAATAAATGTGGTTGCCAACATATTAAGGTTTCAGCTCTGCTATCTGGCTTACACCTAAGAGGGAAAACCACGAAGACGTTGCATTTAGGACATGGTGGACAAATCCACTTGGATATTTGCTGGGGCTGGACCAAAATCACACTGGATAGAAGTGGGGAAGAATGCATCAATCACACTTTAATAAGCCATAGATAGCACAGAGGGTAATGATACGGGAATGGTAAGGGGAAGAAAGGGGAAGAGGGAATCGAACAGCATAGAAAAGAGATGGGAAGGAAGAAGGTCACATAGAGTCACTTGTAACAAAATTGGAATTGGAAAGTCTTAGGCAAAAAGGGGCTGCAGGAGTGAATTTTGGGGGTTCCATTCTTGTAGGATTTTAGAGAGTAGGGACAGCCTAAATCATGTCAATAACACCTTGGAATACACTCATAAGCACATCAATGTCAATCAAAGTGAACAATATTGCCTTGGGAATGTCTAATTAGCATAATGTTTCCCTAGCTTTATTGCACATACCTGATGCTTTTCAGTAGCTTTCAGATGGAAGGCCCTTTAAGGGGATTCTCTAGCTATTTATAAATTTGTAGCTGATCTCTGGATGGGGCCTTAATTATACTAGGAGGCAATTTTGGCAAATAACTTTGATGTTGCTTCCTATACTCTGATTTTCTCTTTGTGATTTGTGTTACCTTATACTGGTCACTTACACACTCACTATACTAATTAAGGACTAGGCATGAAAATCCTATAACAATACAGCTTCAATGAAAAAATGAGGTACAGATCCAACACTCTTCTCCAAAATCTGGCCTCATGGAAGCTGTAAACACATGTCAGCTGAAGTCTCTTTCCTACCTACAAGAAATAGAGAATGGATTTCAAAAGTCTACATGACTTATCCTTTGCATGACTTCCCTGAGCATAAGAGAATAAGAATCGATGCTGATGTTGACATGTTATCCTATGGGGCTACCTTGCAAATGGGAAAAGTTTCAGGAGAACACTCCACCTAAACCATTAAAGCAGTTCTTGGGGGAAAAATGACCCTCAAAAGGAAAATGAGATAATGCCTTGATCTACAGTGTCATAAGAAAAGCTCCAAAAGGAAACTGTGAAATTTAAAAGGTCCATTCAGAAGTTCTCCATACTCTACCTTAAGTAAAATTCTCAAAGAAGAATAAAATAGTAATCTCATTACTACAATGTCTTTGCTATTTATTCACTAATAATTATTAGTTCATACATTTAATCATCTATTTTATTATTTATATGCTACTGTGAATTTTGTGTTTAACCTTCATTTTATTTGAAGTTTTAAAAAAATGAACTGACCTATGCCTTCTCTACATTGCACTTTTAGAACTTTTCTATTTTTCTCTTTTGTGGACAATATGAAATATAAGCTTTACATAATTTTGACCAGGACCCAAGGACAGGAATTTTAATTGCCAGAGAGCAGAAAAGGCAAAACTGTTGCCCCCATCTTTAGAACTAGTCTTTCTAAAGTCAAGATTTCAAATAAGTCTATGAGTTTGAGTCCAGAGATGAGATGGACATTGTAATGAAAAGGAAGATGGCACCTATTCATCCACACTCTGACCAACAGTGGGTTAGCATAGTGAAAAAGACAATATATAATAAAGCCAGAGAAGAATGGCTTGAGATTTGGAAATTATATATATATATATATACACATACACACACACATACATATACATGTGTATGATTTGGAAATTATGTGTGTATGTATGTATGTATATATATATATACATATATATGTATATATATGTATGTATATATATACATATATATGTATATATATGTATGTATATGTTATATATATATATATATATATATATATATATATATATATATCTTCTAAATGCTGAGGAGGATGGTGACTTGGATCAGGGAATGATTCTCAAAGATGGTAGTGCCTGAGCTAAGTTTTGAAGGAATTGGAGAATTTTATATATATATAATATATATATATATATATATATATATATATATATATACACATATATACACACACATATATACATATATACACACACACACACACACACACACATATATATATATATATATGAATTTATGTGATGATAGAAGAGGGAAGGGTCTTCATAAAAAAGGTAGAAGAAATAAAAGAAGGAGAAACAAAAGCAAGAGATGGTAAATAATGGAGTATATTTGGAATATAGAATGAATAATTATGAGGGCTTGAGATAAAACTGAAAATTATTTGGTTGCTATATTTGGGAATGCATTTTATTCCCAGATTAACAATACACAATATAATGAATATTATTTACTAAATAAATAAATTGATATATAATTAATCAAACCCATATATAAATGAAGTACATAACTAATTACATGGTTAATTAAAATAAATCAATGTCCTGCCAGCAACGATAGGACAAAAAGTCAGAAAGGAGGGGTTCTGTTGGAGCAATCACATTGAAATCTGAAAAAAAAAGGAAGCCCCTGAATCATTTATTTAAAAGTTATTACAAATAAGCACAACAAAATTTCTGAATCTTAAGAGAGCATTCTCTGATAAATTGATAGAGTTTCTGGAAAAAATGAAAGAATGATTGTCTACTCAAAAGAGAGAATATTCAGGTGTCCAGAATAATGAGTACAACACAGAGAGAACAACTGATAACTTGGTAACCAGCACAGCAGGTCACAAAATCCTTGTCAAAAATGAAGAAAGAACATGCAACAAATCCTTGACATTTGTGATTACAGCCTATGAAAATACATAAGGAAATTAAATGAGTGGGATGCAAATAATGAGCAGTTGGAAGGTGCTGAAAACAGTAAACTTCTTGCCATTTGATAGAAAGCTTTGGAGAGCAGGAGAGACAGACAGATCCAGCTTTAAAAAATGACAACCACTGGTATTTCTATTATAATTAGAAACAAGGTTTCCTGAAAAATCCTGAAAACTTGCTTATACAAGTATCATTATTCCCATTTTAAAGAAGTGAAACAAAATAAAAACCATTTACTTAAGAGAAATAAAATTAATTAAGCAAAGTGAGAACCATATATATGAGGGCTGATCTATGATTCAAGAATCAAAAACAACACCTTGGATGTATCCCATGTGATAATTATAAGCTTGATGTTTTTGTTTGATTATATATTGATGTCATAATGATAGGATGTCAATATAGTGTCACTTGGCCTAAGTGGTTCTAATATCTATATAAGAATATGGACAGAACAGATAGCTTGGACTTTCTTACTGTTTAATCTGTATTAGGCATTAAAAACTTGAATACACTCCGAAACTTCACTAAGGGTCTTAAAGTTATTCTTTTTTTTTTTTTTTTTTCTGTCTTAGCGAATATAAAACACTTTCATCAGTTGCTGGTTCTTCAGGAAATTTCCCCATCCAAGCTTCACTGAAGCCTGCTATCCATAAGGGTCCTGGAGAATTGCTACACCAAAATGGGATCCAATACCTCCTCCTATATATGTTTTCAAAGAAGCCTATTCTTAGGGTATATTCTTGCTACCTGAATCTCAACTTTGAGCATATCCCTTCTGCAACATGTTTCTTTCACTCTCAGGCTAGGGTAAGTTTTCTTCCCATGGGGGGGAAAAAAAAAACACTTTCTGTATGTATAGCAATAGCACGTGTCTATATGCCATTTGCCTGCTTGTTGTATACCATAATAATAAATCTCCTGATTATATCATTTCCTGAATATGAGTTTTCTAGAAATTCCTAATCAAGATATTTGCTTTAAACCAAGGTGTGAGAAGCCAAATAAAGCTCCCTATCACCATTGATAATGGATAGATTCTTGAACTTGAGTCAGGACAATTAAGATTAAAAACTGTTTATCCACTCATCTATCCTCCTACTCCTTTTCCTCTCTTTCATCTTCTTCATCATTTTCTTATACATCATCATCTTGTTCTTCTTTTCCTTCACCTTCTCCATGATCATCTTCATTATTATCTGTTTGCCTTCTTCTCCTTCTCCTCCTCCTCCTCCTCCTCCTTTCTCCTCTTGTTCTTCCTCTTTGAGTTATTTTTATCAACATAAAAAAGAGGCTGAATGAAATTAAGTGACTACATGAAAGATGTTGTGTTTAATGCTTTAAATGTATTCTCATTTGATCCTCACAGTACCCCTAGGAGATAGGTGCCCTTACTATCAACCATATTATACTGATGAGGAAAGTCAAGTGAACAGTTTAAGGGACCTTCACAGTGCCAGAGGCCATATTAGAATTTAAATCTTCTTGACTAGACTTGGTCTCTATCCACTACACTATTTTACTACCAAGGGAACAAAGAAAATGAAGCAAAGGAGAACTTTGTGGGCATAGAAGAATGAAAACACAGAAACAAAAGATGCCTGAAAAATTGCCTGAAAGAACAGTTAGACTTGGAGTAAGGAAAACCTGAGGTCAAGTTCTATAATTGGCACATACTGAATACATGACCAAAGCGAAATCGATCTCATTGGGCCAGACAACTTTCTGTGACTGGATGCTGTATACAAAATGCCCAAATGCATTGACATTGGAAGTGTCTACCCCAGAATTTCTATATATTTATAAAAAAGGTTCAAAAATAAATATTAAATAGAGAGGAAATAATTGAACACTTTCAATGGCCATCATGATTTTTTCTACCCCAAATGCTCTGTTTCTTCCATTGCAATGTATTGTCCCTCATTCTGACTTCCATCTTGTCAACTTGACAAATTCTGACACTAGTTCCAGTCAACCCTAGTATTTCCCAAGAGTAGAGAGATCAGTCATATAATTTCAGACACAGACAAACATGCAAAGTCTACCAATTCCAAAACAAAATCCGCCGTTACCCCTGAGAACTTAACTGAATCATTACCTGAAACAGCTTCAGATCTGTTGATTCAAACTTCTATTGGTGAGAAAGGCAGATCCATGAAAACTTGAATGTTTGGAGGAGGAAGCAAGGGTCATTGTTATTAATGAGTGATTCTCATTCTTGATCTTTTACTAAGATGAATTAATCTCACATCCACTTCATTGGAATTCATGCTATTTAACTTAGTGGGGGCTAACTGATTCAGGGACCTTGCCTTTTAGGGCAGTCCTCTAACCCCAAAAGACATTTTAACACAGCTGAGCTCTCTTCATCATTTTACCAAGACTCATCTGTGACAAATTAAATGAAGTGAAGTAACAGGCTAAACTGTTTATAATTTAAAGATGTCAGAGAGATTAGGGGTCAGGGGAAAAAAGAGCAAGGGTAGAACTATAGAAATGTCAGAAAACTTTAAACTTAGGTAGCAAAGGGAGGAAAAAAGAAAATTACAACTTTAGGCAGGAAGCATCCCAAATAGTTCAGCCATGTTTACCTCTTCCTCCTGACACCCAAAGGGGAAGGATCTGAATATAAAATACACTTTTTTTTTTGCCTTTTCAGTTATAACATAAAACTTGGGCTCAAATGAATTTCACTGCTCTAGTGGACAAAAGAACATGACCCTGGAGGTCTGATTCCTCATGCCCATCCAATTTTGTTTATGTAATTTGATGTCATAGTTAGATGTGTGTTTTGTTTCATTTTGCTTGCAGGGACTCTTGTGGAAGTGTGTGTGTGTGTGTGTGTGTGTGTGTGTGTGTGTGTGTGTGTGTGTGATGGTTGTCTTTGGTGGTCTGGGGAATCCTCTAGAAGTTTAATCATATAACATTTTCAAATTAAAAAAAAAATAAAATTCAAAGATTGTTGAGTTTTTCCTCCTTAATATAATAGTTCTCCCTGGGAGAAGGCATGTTTCTCAGAGAGGTTTTCTGGAGGCAACCTTAATATCAGTTCAGATCAATAATTACCCAAATGCAGCCAGCTGGTAAAAATACAAATGTTTATTTCTCCTTCCAAGTCTTGTCTCTTTCTGTGGGCCCAGATAGCTAGATTCTTAGAGGCCTATCTTTCTGCTTGGTTCTGAGAGCTCCTGCAGCTTTGTCCTTTGCCTCTGCTCCCTTCAGCCTCCAGCCAGAACAAAGATGAATCTGTCTGTCTTGCCTTCCGAAGTAATTCTCTCCTGGTTCTAGCTCAACTCCGACTCATGGCTTCTTTTGACTTCATGCTCCCCTCTCCATGTAATTTGGCTGAATTCGCTCCAAGAGCCTCTATCTGTTTCTTTATATATGAGAGAGAGGAATTGTGGGATATCTCCCAGCATGCTCTCTGGCCCTAAGAGCTTCAAGGGAGGTGTGAATTCACAAAGTTATACAATTAACTTTGTGAATCTCCCATACTTGTGAATTCCAGTGAGTAAAGATATAAACACAAGCATTGTATCAATTAGTTCTACTTAGTACCTTGTTTCAGGTTCTGGCCCAAAACATCTCTTTGTAAGATTAGATCAATAATCTATCAACTCTAATGAGTTAGCAGTTTGTAAAGATTCCAACAAAAGATTACAAAGGAAACAAATTATATCAATGACTTTTACAAGCTCCACTCTCCCATTAGAATACAGGCTGCTTCAATGTGAGAACTGTCTTTCTGCTTGTCTTCTGTTTTCTGCTTCATATTCCCAATGTCTACCCTATACCTAGCACATAGTAAGTACTTAAAAAATCCTTACTGATATGACATATCAAAATATAGTATGGAAAACTTATTTTTAAAAATAGTTCAGAAATGTTGGGATAAGAATCACTGCTCTGGTTTAGCTTGAAGCACTGGGATCAACTCTTAAATCTGATGTAGCCCGAGTGTGGAATTCTGGGAAAATCACAACTTCTTGCTATTCTCAATAGCTCTTAAACTATCAAAAAAAAAAAAAAAAAGATGTCCATGTACATTGGGAGTAGGATTTTCATCTCCTGGGCCTTATAATACACTAAGATAATTATAAGCATAAATCCCTCTCCATACTTTTAATTTAGAGTATCTGTCAATAGCAGAAAGAAGCCTAATTTTTCCAGTGCCATCATGGTGTAATGGAAATACAATGGGACTAGAATTATGAAGACTAGGCCTGTTTTCTTAATTCTACAAATTATGAGCTTTATGACTGAAAAAATATTGAATTTCAGTTCACTTTCTCAAACATTGGTTGTGAGCTTAATGAATACAAGCACAGAGTGGAAAAAAAAAGTTCCTGTCTACCAAAGTACAAGGAGATTAACAAATAGGGAAGGCAGAGGAGGGGTTAAAGTAGGGAACAAAACAATCATTTCTTATGTGTAAACTGTTTGCCAGATACTAAGTATTTTACAATAAATATCTATTCAATCATATGCTTTATTAGCCTTAGCTTAGCAATCCTATGTGTTATTCCCACTTTACAATTAAAGAAAGTGGGCAGAAAGAGCATAAGTGACTTGTTCAGAATAACACAGCTAGTTAATATCTGATACTGAAACTTAAATGAGTTCTTTCTGCTTCCATACTTAGTATACTAGTCAGTGTCTCATCCAGTTTGTCACACATACAACATGTAAACAGACAGGAGTTCCTCAGTCATTGTTCAGTTGTATCCTACTCTTTGTAACCCCATAAAGAGTTTTATTTACAAAAACACAAGTGTTTTACCATTTCCTACTCCAGATCATTTCACAGATGAGGCAATCAGGATTAAGTGACTTGCCCAGGATCACACAGCTAGTAAGAGTCTGAGACCAGATTCGACTAATGATTTTTAAAAAGACTGGAATTTAAAATGACATTGAAGGACCAAGCTGTCCCAAATGACAGTGAATTTTTTTTAATTCTACAAGGAAATGAAAATATAATCAGTCTTTAGGATGAAATTTTCTATTTTAGCATGTTATACCATTTTTGCATCATTTGAGATGACTTATTTTTCTAGGGTTAATATTTTCCCCATTATTTCACGGAGATTATTAAGCATTTTTACTCCCAATGACTCTATTGTCCACATTATATCTGTTCCTTTAGTGGCCACATCATGGGAAATTGAAAAGTGTCAAGGTGAAATTCTATACCCACATTGGAAAATAGGATATCCAAATGTGACAGGAGGGGTTGTATATGATTTGCCCTTCTCCTCTTGGTATATAGCATGTCATTTTTAGTCCAACTTATCATCAGAGCCATTGAATGTATTTGACAGGATATATATCTAGCTGCTGGGATGATGGACGTCTCTGAGTATGGAGACCTGCTTTTTGATCGGGAAAGATTATGAATGTATGGCATAGAAGGGCATTTTCCCAGCAGTGAAGACTGAGATGCTACCTAATGTTGAGCCAAGGTTTTGTGATGTTTGCCCCATTATAAGAGCTGACAGTTTACGTGAGCTTTACTGTGGCAATCTGTCAACTTGTTCTTGATGGGTAATTGCCAAAAGGAAGCTAATTTTTTCACGTCAGTTGTCATACATGCCTCTGATAATCCTATTCACCACTAACTAGATTGACGATGTTGTTTCAAACAGCAACAAGAGCAGGAATCAGGTTTGTGCCTGTGAAGACACAACTTTCCTACTTCATCACAAAAATGGGGCAAATTATATAATCTCCTTTTGAAGGGTCATTTTGGGGGTCAGAGACTGAAATATTCTCATTGTCCCACATCACACTGGGGCGCATCCCTGCACTCGATTGCCAAGAAAATATTAGATCTTTCACTCCCATGGAAGAAATAAACTTGATTCTTGAGGCAGAGCCTGCTTATCCTAAAGCTAAAAGAGAAATAGATAAATGCATTTTCCTGAAGCACTTGACTTAAAATATTTTAAAATTCTAAGAAAGAGTTTCTTTGAATGAATACCTATTAATCAACTTAGATAAGCAAAACTCAAACACTTTAAATTGTAACACATTTAAATATTTTTCTTTGATAGATTTGTAACAAATTCTTAAGAATCACAAAATCAAAGATATCTATGATTGGAAGGGACCTCAGGAAGTGTTTTGTTGAAAGATATTTAGTCAGCCCTAGGCAAACTATCTCACACATGAAATTCTAGAATTATTATCCAAGATTCATGACAGTCTTTTAGTATGCAGTAATTCATAAATCAAATCTTTTGTGATCCCAACATTTCACTTACTTTAGTAGGAGACAAAATAAAAGTAGAGAATATAATTAAACGTAGAAAATAAAAGGGAAATGTTTGGAAAATAAGTACATGAGGAAGAACCCATATGGAAGACACATCCGGGGCATAAATGGCCAGACGCTCTCATGTCTAGGCAAATGGAAAGTTCTGACACTGTTTTCTCATCATGTTTCTTTTTTGTATTCTCCTCTGGATAACTTTTCTGTGTTCCTCAATGACCATATTATCTTTAATGAGCTTTCTTGGTCTTTTAATCCAAATATTTTTCTCTGTTTTCTATCAAATGTCATTTCACTAGGTTCACAGATGGCCATTTTGATTGCTTTATTCCAGGGTAAAATGAATATAAAGACATTCTCTTTTAAGTACAAATGAATTCCATTTTGGACATAATTGGATTTAAGATGTCTAAAGGACATCCAACTATAAATATCTGAAAAGCAATTGGGGAGACAGGACTAGAGGTCAGCAGAGTGTATGAAGTAAGATAGGTAGAACTGAAAATCATCAACACAGAGATGATAATTAAATCCATTTTACCTATAAAATCAATAAGTGAAGTAGTTTCTATAAACGAAAAGACAAAAAAA
The DNA here is from genome assembly GCF_016432865.1 of Antechinus flavipes. Classification (NCBI taxonomy): domain Eukaryota; kingdom Metazoa; phylum Chordata; class Mammalia; order Dasyuromorphia; family Dasyuridae; genus Antechinus; species Antechinus flavipes. The sequence continues at coordinate 14,367,795 of NC_067399.1, read as the reverse complement.
CTCTAAACTTTTCATTTTTCTATTATACAGTTCTTTCAAGAAGTAGAACCATTTAACACAGTGAACCTTAAGAACCTCAAAATATTTTCCAAAGGAGAATAACAAAAATGAAATCAAGTTAGCTTTTGGGATGACTCAGATAAGTTTGCCAATTTAGAAAGAAGCAGAATTAAAGTGCATCTCACTTCCTGCTTTCCCATTTCTCTTGTAAGATTTCTTGAGTATACAAAACAGAGGCAAAAGATGGTCCTTGTCCTCAAGGAATTCATGATCTCATTTAGGAGACAATAAGTTAATAGGTGGGAAAAAGCCATCTGCTGGATAATTAGGAATTAATGAAGGAAAGGCACTAGAAGATTGAGGAGTTGGATATGTTGTAAGATGAGTTCATTAAATGTTTTATTTAAAATAATAGTAGTACTTAACATTATTTTATTTAAGTTTTAGAAAGGATTTGATATACATTATTTTATTTGTACCTTCTAACAACCCTTAGAGTCACATGTTGTTTTCATATCAATTGTATAGATGTGAAAATTGAGACTTGGAAAACTATAATGATTTGCCTAAGGTTATATAGATAGCTAATGTCTATGGTGAACATAAAGCCCGGGTTCTTTCTGACTCCAATGAGCCAGTAAGCCATACCATGACCTTTTAAGTCACTATATGCCCTGGATTTCAAATATAGGTGAATAGATGAGAAGGATTCATGATGTTTGGTTTTTGATAAGTTCTGGTCAACAAGTACTTGAAGTATGAGGATTTATATAGCATCAAATTCTGCTAATTAGAATAGATATTGCTTCATTTGATCATTCTTAATTGTAAACCCAGTATTGTGTCTAGATTTCCATTAACTGGAGATCATTTCCATGTAAAAAGTAGTTGGCAGTTGCTATAAAAAGAATATATATTATAGAACTATGATGCTAGGGAATATTTTAGAAATCACCTCATCTGATAACCCCCTTTTTCCAGAGAATGAAATTGATGTTCCAAGAAGTCAAATAAATGGGCTAAGTCCTCATAGACAAGGATGTAAGAGAAGAATTAATAACTGTACTATTTCCAGGAATGAGAAACTTAAGCCTATGTTCAATTCTTTTTTCATAATCACACAGTGAAATGGAATACAAACTAATATCTCTTTTGATGGCAGGTGAGGTCCTTTCTCTCTTTTTCCTTTTCTTTCTTTCTTTTTGGCAAGGCAATTGAGGTTAAGTGATTTGCCCAGGGTCACACAGCTAGTTAGTGTTAAGTCTCTGAGGCCAGATTTCAACTCAGTGCTGGTGCTCTATCCACTGTGCCACTGAGCTGCCCCTGGTCTTTCTGGAATCAAACTGCCAAGCATTCCAAATCTACTTCAAGGAGCGCAACTTTATTGGCCTGGCCACAGTGTTTGAATGCCAAATCTATGCTTGTCACTAAGCCTATTTTTTGGAGAAGGGGGTAAGTGATCACAAGGTAGTCAATAAAAATGATACAAGGACATTTTCAAGGTTTGTCTTTTTTTTTAAAGGTCTTAAAATTTATTTATTTATTTTTTTAAAAATATTTTATTTTATTTTATAATAACTTTATATTGACAGAATCTATGTAATTTTTTTTTACAACATTATCCCTTGCACTCATTTCTGTCCCGATTTTTCCCCTCCCTCCCTCCACCCACTCCCCTAGATAGCAAGCAGTCTTATATATGTTAGATATGTTGTCGTATATCCTAGATACAATATATGTTTGCAGAACCGAGCAGTTCTCTTGTTGCACAGGGAGAATTGGATTTAGAAGGTAAAAACAACTCGGAAAGAAAAACAAAAATGCAAATAGTTCACATTCGTTTCCCAGTGTTCTTTCTTTGGGTGTAGCTGCTTCTTTCCATCATTTATCAATTGAAACTGAGTCTTTGTCAAAGAAATCCACTTCCATCAGAATACATCCTCATACAATATTGTTGTCGAAATGTAAAGTGATCACCTGGTTCTGCTCATTTCACTTAGCATCAGTTCATGTAAGTCTCTCCAAGCCTCTCTGTATTCATCCTGCTGGTCATTTCTTACAGAACAATAATATTCCATAACATTCATATACCACAATTTACCCAGCCATTCTCCAATTGATGGGCATCCATTCAATTTCCAGGTTCTAGCCACTACAAACAGGGCTGCCACAAACATTTTAGCACATACAGGTCAAGGTTTGTCTTAAGAAGTTTAGAATCAATTGGCATCCCAGCATGGTATGCCTTCATCAGAGAAAGTGTAACACTCTGTGAGCAAAGCAAAATTGAATTAGCCCAGAAGAAACATGAGATTTGCAAAATTAGATAATCCATCCCAAATGTTCATCTGGACTATTTGTGTCCAACCTGTGGAAGAACATTCCAAGCTAGTGTTGGTCTGATTGACCACAGCCAGACACAATGTAACTCATATCTAACATAGTGATATCATGTTGATCCTCTTTGAGAACAAAAGACAACCACCAATCAGTACTCTTGTTGAAAAAACAGTGACTCTAAAATGAAAACCATATCTAAATTTAAAGCTAAGAAGACACAATTATTTTGCCTTGGTCTCTTATTTTTCCCATTGTCTTAGGCAACCAGTAGGAAAAGTTGGCTATGTCCCTGGTCTCTTAAAGCCATGGAATAAAGAGTGAACTCACTTCTCCATTGGATCCATTTTCCAAGACAGTCAGAAGCTAATAAAATCCCATAATAAAAGGTCCTGTTGCTCCTTTGGTTTCTAAGAGTAGCAGTAAGTTTTCAAGAGGAAAATGAAGGACATGGATCCCTGAATGGTTTACCAGCAAAAGTATTTCATCATCCCTCCCTACCTTTGCTGCCTGGACTAGCAGTCACTTGTAAATCACCCTCCAATTACTTGCTGGATTCTGTATACTAATTAATATCAGTGTAACTGATGCACTGTAAACATTTTACAAGGAATTTCTATGTTCCCCCATCATCATTTTATGTCAAGTTACATTATAAATCATTTTAAAAGGTTAGTACGCCTGATGAATAGTTTATAAATATTTGTGAGCAATTTATCCCATATAATCCCCGTAAATAATTTGTGCTTTATTCATTACCATATACTTACTATCTTGTGCTATTCATAAATACTCAAATTCTCAGAAATGGATTTAAAGCAACATAGGGCACAAAAGGAATCATCTCTTGTGGCATGAATACAAAAGAATGCAAAAAGAGCTCCTCGTTTTTATTTATTCAGTGACTGAATATTTGCATGTATGAGCTACCAAGAAGAGGGAGTTTGCTTAACAAGAAATGGGACTGGATTTGAATTCAGAATTTCTGATTTCAAATTACATTTGTTCTGCTTACTGTATGCATAATCATTTTAATACATCTTTATCCAGAGAGGAGATAATTTCTGAGAATGTAAATTAACCAATCAGTTAAAAAAAATTAAATCTTTTAAGTTCAAAAGTTGCAGAGATGGTATCCATCTGCATTCATAGGTACACTTTCTTCACCAGGGAATTTCCCATACCACTATGGGAAACCCAGTCCCTAGTCAAAAAGTAGGCATTTATGAGCATTTAAGTCTCTCTCTCCCTTCCCTATTTTTTCTCTCTCTATCTCTGCTTATATATATGGATACATATCTATATAGATATAGATAAATAGATAGGTAAATAGTTATAGATATGTGTGCATGATTGTATGTATGTATATATTCATAAAGTCAATTGATTTCATGATTTCAGAGAGTAACGAGATTATTTGATGTTTTATCATTATATCACTAAGCAGTAAAAGAAAAATCCTATATGTGCTTTTTTTTTTTAACCAAGTACTATTCCGGAAGGAGGTCATATAGTTGGCCAAGTGATAAGATGAGGAAAAAAGTTAAACATGATTAAGTTGGAAGTTCCCTTGAAACCAGCAAGGATTATCTGTATCTCATTAGTTCCCATGCACTTACAAGATAGGCACCAAATTAGGTATAAGGTGAGTTCTGCTCAATAGAACACTTTTTGGAAAATAATGAATCTTGAAGAAGATGTAGGAAAATTGTGATATTGATATATGGTTAGTGGAGTTGCAAATTGATCCAACCATTTTGGAGGGCAATTTGAAAGCATGACTCAAGGGCAATTGAGCTTTGTATACCCTTTGATCAAACAATACCACTGTTATGTGTATATCCCAAAGAGATCATAAAAAATGGAAAAGGATCTGGTACAAAATATTTGTAGCAGCCTATTGTGGGTGTATTGTGGTAAAGAACTGAGAAGGGAGGGGATGCCCATCAGTTGGAGAATGGCTGAAAAAAATTGTGGTATACAAATATGATGCAATACTATTGTGTTATAAGAAATCAGGAGTGGACAGATTTCATAAAAAAAACAAAAACAAAACAAAAACAAAAACAACAATAGCCTGCATTTATAGAAACTGATACTGAGTGAAGTGAACAGAACCAGGAAAACACTGTGTGTAGTAAAAGTGATACTCCAATGATCAATCATGATTTACTTAGCTCTTTTCATCAATACAATGATGTGAGACAGTTCCAAAACAAAAACAAAAACAAAACAAAACAAAACAAAAATAAAAATAAAAAACTCATGAGAGTAAATTATCCACAAACAGAGAAGAATTGATAGAGTCTGAATGCAGATAGAAACATAGTATTTTCACCTTTTTGGTGGATTTTCATTTTCTTTGTTCTCTTTCTTTCACAACATGACTAATGTGGAAATATGTTTTACATTATTGCACATGTATAAACCTATATCAGATTGCTTGCCATTTTGGAAAGATGGGAAGGAAATGAAAAAGTGAGAAAAATTTGGAACTCAAAGTCTTTCAAAAAATTAACATTGAAAATTAACTTTATTTGTAATTGAGGGAAATAAAATACTATTAAAATATCTTTTTCAGATGGTATTATCTCTTGTATGAGGGAAATGCTTCCCTTATGCAACTTATACAAAATTTTTCACTTTATGGAGAGTGTGGTTGCATTGTACAACTCTGACTCATTTAAATTCAAGACTTCATGCCATTATTTCAGGGGCTGTCCTTGGAAAAACAGCAGCATTTAGCACCATAGATTGTCCGTAGTATACTTTGTCAGCCAAATAGCACTTATTAAGATTCTGTAATGTGTCAGACACCATGCTAAGGGAAGTAGAAAGAAAGGTAAAAAATAAAAAGAAATGAAGTAAAAACAAAGACATGAAGGAAAAACAATTGCTAAAGTCAAGGGATTCATAATCCATTTGAAGAGATAATATTTCAAAGAATTATATACAAATAATATCTAGGATACATTGGGAATAATTTCAAAGGAAAATACTTAAAATTAAAGAAAACTACAAAAATCATCCTAACAAACTTAAGCTAAACTTGAAGGAAATGAAAGGAATCCAAAATAAGGATGAAGTTTAATATGGGGCATGGGAAAAATTCTCCAAGTGTCCTGTGCAAGGAATGGTAAAATAGCTATTATCGCTGGTTTTCAGAGTAATTGGGGAAGAAAGATATGAAAAGAATGGCTGATGAAGATCCTTAAAAAGGCTCAATTAAGATTTCATTTTTAATTCTATGGGCAGCTAGATGGTGTAGTGGATAGAGTGCTGGCCCTGATGTCAGAAGGATCTGAGTTCAAATCTGGCCTCAGACATTTAATACTTCCTAGCTAAGGGACTTTGGGCAACTCACTTAACCCCAATTTTATCAGCAAAAAAAGAATAGAGATTTCATTTTTAATTCCAAACATAATAGGAAAACACTACATTCTTTTTTTTTTAAACTGAGGTTAGCAAATCATATGGCTAGTCTTATACTTTTTAGTAAAATCAATTTGACAGCCAAGAAAGATGGAAGACTATTTACTACTTCATTACATAGACTCAGAAAATCAGAATCTCCAAGCTGAAGGGCAACTTAAGGAATCATTTAGATTGAACAATTTAATTAAAATAAGAGGGGGGAGTTTTTTAAAAATAGCTTCTTTCTTTCAACAGTTTTTGTCTTATCTTCTCAGCAAAGTTATTATTCCTTTAGGCAAGAGAGCACAGTGTATGGGGAGGTTCACCACTGTTCCTTCCATTTAGCTGATGATTTTCTATGATCCATCATGGTCATTCATCTCTGTGCAGAAGATTACTTGTGAAGCATCTTCCAGTTAACAATCCATTTATGCCACCTCTGATAAGGCCATGGAATCTGGATGATAGCTATGATTTAAAGGAAAAGCCAAATTATAGAAGAAGGATTCTTTAAAAAAAAAAAGTGTGGTTCCTAAAAGAATTGTATGTACTATCACTGATCTCCCTCTAAATTCTACTGTTCTTGTGTAGAGTGCTCAAGCTCTAGACAATCATATACTGGTCTCTGTTTTTCAGATGGAAGTACATAACTTTAAAGAAAATAAAGACATCATTTAAAAATCAGGAAGACCTGGCTTCTATGTGTCACCCTTAGTAAGCAGATTAATCTCTCATATCTCTAGGTAATTATGACTAAATTTCAAATTAAATCTTTTTTATAGAGGAAGTTTATTACCAAAAAATAAATAACAACCAGAAGTCTAGATGTCAAATCCTTTCTGTCTTTATCCCGCTTTTACTCCTGAGGAACTTGGGGCTCAGAACTCACCAAAGTTTTTTGTTTGAATAGTCATATATGCAGAATATAGTGGGGTGTACAAGTGGTCAGAGAAGACTAGTGCCTTTGGTACAGAAAAAAAGAATCCCTGAAAAAGGCTTGGAAGTTCTGGTACCTTTGGTATAAGAACTTCCAAGCCTTTTTCAGGGATGCTTTCTTCTTTTGTAGAAAATCTCTGCTGTATGGCTCCAGGAAGTTGCAGCATACATAACAATCACTTTCCAATGAATCATTTTGGCAGAAAAGCCAAACCAGATAGAAGTTAAACTGATCAAGCTTCATATCTATTGGTGAATTAGGAGGTTGTGTACAACTCCCTAATATGAACACCTCTTTCAGTGGAACTGGCAGAGCAGAACGATATATTCCAATGGATAACAATGGTGATGAAAATAGGTATTGTGAATCTCTAAGGGTTTGATTAGACTTTAAAAAAGTAAAGATCATTAAATGTGTCCTAAGTCATTTTGGCTTTAATCTAATCTCTGGATTCTAATCAATGCAAGAGAGAGTGAATTCAATGACTTTGTTCAACTATTAATCACTAAATTCCAATTTATGTATGAGTTATGAGACATTGTCTATACCATTTTACCATTTTTACTTATCTCACAATTTTGAGGTACCTGGCAAGTGAAAACATAGCAGATGTGGATTCAGTGGAAGCTCTTACATGGCAAAACACCTGATGCTGATTTTATTTTAGCTGAGATTCAAAATAATGGAGGTCCACTCTTCATGGAAAAGCTGAATGAGATATTCCAGGTTACATGGTAAAAGGAAATTATTCTCCAGGAATTCAAGGATATCTCCATTGTTTGCCCCTTTAAAGGAAAAGGAAATAGGTCTTATGACCATCTTTAGGGCGGGTTCTATCTTAGTCATTGAAAGCAAAATTCTTGCTAGTCTTCCTTAATAGATTGATTCTTCACTTGGAAGATGATCATCTACCTAAGAGTCAGTGTGGTTTCAAAAAGGGTAAAGGAATGGTCAATACATTGTTTGATGTCTTACAACTCCAGAAGAAATCCCAGGAGCAGAACAACCTGTACACAAAATACAGTAATATGACCTAGGCTTTTGATGCTCTCACATACAAGGGTTTATGGAAGATCGTGTCAAAATATAGTCGCTTAGAGAAGTTCATTAGTATTGTATATTGGTTTCATACTGGTATGCTCAGATAGGTTCTGGATAATAGAAGGTGCACTTGCCCTCCCTCAGCCAATAATGTAGTGAAGTAGATTGTGTGCTAATTTTCATGTTTTTTAACTTGATGTTTCTAGCAACCTCTTTATGATGTCTTCAATGAGGACAAAAATATCATCAATTCAGCCACTACACTGAGAGTAAATTATTTAATTTGTAAAATCCACAAGATAAGAATATAGCAGAGACAGAGCTAGTACAAAGCTTTTTGTTCCCAGATGGCTGTGCACTCAATATAGCCTTTGAGGCTGAGACACAACAGTATATGGATGAATTCTTTGACAGTTATGACAAGGTTGGTTCTCCACAAGCCAGCAACAACTCACACATATGTGGAACTATGGGTTACAACAAATGGATAAATTTTGAATACTGGATAAGTTCACATGTCTTGGCAGTATTACTTCCAGGGATATCCTTACAGATAATGATGATGATTCATATTTTGCCAGAGATAACTCAGTGTAAGTAGTCTCTAAAGGAAAGTATAAGAGAAATGAGATATTACTTTGTCTAGCTAACTGAAAGTATATAGGTCTATTTTGCTGAACTCATTATTAAATGTCTGTGAAAATTGGACAGAATACCAACTCCAAGCTAGGATACTGAATGGGTTCCATATAAATTATCTTGGTAAAATTCTAAAGCTCACCTGGCAAGAAAGGGTACCAAATATTGAGGTCATTTCTTTTTATTTTATTAAAGCTTTTTATTTGCAAAACATATGCATTGATAATATTTCAACAGTGAACCTTGCAAAACCTTGTGTTCTAATTTGAGTCAATTCTCTTCATAGTTTAGAAATGAGGCCTTTATCAGAATCCATGAATGTAAAACTGTTTTCTCAGTTTATGGCTTCACTTCTAACCTTGTCTATATCATTTTTGTTTTTACAAAACATTTTTAACTTAATATAATCAAAATTATCTATTTTGTGTTCATTCAATAATGGACTCCAGTTCTGTTTTGGCTACAAATTCCTTCCTTCTCTACAGATTTGAGATGTAAACTTTAATTTGCTTATATTATCACTCTTTATTATTAATTCATGAACTTATTTTGACTTTATCTTGCTATATGGTGTTAGATGTGAGTCAATGCCTGGTTTCTGCCACACTAGTTTCCAATTTCCCCAGCAGCTTTTGTCAAATAGTGAGTACTTCTCTCAATAGCTAGGGTCTTTGGGTTCATTCATCAGCAGATTCTATAGTCATTGATTATTTTGTCCTGTGAAACTAATAATGTGATCAATTACTCTATTTCTTAGCCAGAAATAAAAGGTTTTGATGAATAGTGCCTCTTAACTGAAACCCGAGTCTTTTTCCCTTTCTATCTCTGTTGCTTTGTCTTCCTCTTTATTTCCCTTTGTCTCTCTCACTGTATATTTCTCTTGGACTTTATATGCATCTCTGGTGTTTCTGCCTTTCTGTTTTTCTATCTGTTTCTGTCTGGATCTGTCTTTTCATTTGTTTTTATGTATCTCTCCATCTATCTGTCTTTCTCAATCTTTTTTTCCTTTCAAGATCTAATTCAATAGCCTCTGTATCCCTTCTACTAGCACATCTAAATTTGCCAAGAATCTACTTCAGCTAAATTATAAATAAAGATAAATATTTATAAATTTTATATAAGCATATCTGTATATTTTCCCTTATTATAATAGAAGTTGCTTGAGGACAGGAATTGTTTTTGCTTTTTCTTTATATATTCATTGCTTAGCATGTTATTTCTATATTTTTAGTTATTCCCAACTATTTGGGACCCCATTTTAAGATTTTGAACTCAATCCCCCCCCCAATTTCAGGTCTAATACTGTCTATTGCTTCACCTAGATTCCCTGTACTTTAGTAAAAATGCTTTATAATTATTAATTGTCCTAGAAATATATTGAAAGTATCTGTAGAAAATATAATTTGTGCAAGATCATATAATAGAATTAAATTTTTACAGTATCATATAATTCTTTCTATTGTTATTCATCATAAAATTAATATATTATAAAAACCTAAAATGTAATATCTTATAAAAACTTCTTGCATATGATGTCTTTCCTGTGTACATAAAAGTTATATATATATATAACTAATGCTCAGGTCATCAAAATAATGATGGAATGGGGAATTATATTAAACAAATTTGGATTCCTTGGCATGAAAATGATTTTATTTTTCTGATATCCTTGTTAGGAAATGATATTATGTTGAATTCAATAGTACCCAGAAAATAATTAGTTTTCTACTCAATGAGAAGTATGAAAATGAATATTGCCCAATGAAATACACTCAGATGGACATCCAATGTCATTCATCAATCAGATATCTTAATTAGAAATAATAAATAAACAATGACTTTGGTTTAATGTTAAATGATAATAAAAGTGAATAGGTCTAAATGGTTTTCCAACATCTATGCTGTATTGTCAACTATTCTCTACCTTAAAACTAATCTTTGCAGCACAAATACTCTTTACTGATATAATATTTCTTCTGAATTATGTAACATTCAGGTCTCAAAAGATTCACAAATTTTGGTGGCACAAAGGGCAATGAAAAGCTGCATGGCATGTATAAAGAAGTAGAATCATAATGCAAAAATGCCTTGTTCATAAAGTATAGCAAGTTTTGAAATCATTCCAAATGTCTATGTCTAGGGAATGCCCTGAGGACTTCATGCAGGGCAGGGGGAAGGAAAGAAGAGGGAACCAAATGGAGACAGTGTTACTTGGAAATAACAGAAATATTGAAAGAAAGTAGAAAGTTTGAAACATGAAATATGGATTTTCTACAGAATATTTATAGGAATATATAATAATTTAGTTATGCTACTTATAATGATCATAATTTTTATCAAAAGTTTTTATCTTTATACTTTAAAGAGAAAAGGTCAATGTTAAAACTATGTCTGTGAAACTTTCAGTTTATACACAAACGTATGCATAATACATAAGTATTTATATGTCTATATATACATATGCATGTGTATATATTTTGTGTTTATACATACATGAATAACTTGGAGATTTGCAACATTTGGTTGCAAATTACTATTTTAAAGTGAATCACATGAGGGTTTTTTTTTTTGGTTATTGTTGTTCCTATTGTATAAAAATTATATTAAATTATACTATGATATATTAAGTATACAATTGTATTATTTCTTTTTTTTAAGTATGCACTTTAATCAAAAATACTTTATTGCTAAAAAAAAAAATAATGATTTGATCCTTCAGTGAATTGCAATAATAGATTTTGCTTCAATGTTGGTGACTACTCAGTGATCAGGGTGGTGATTTCTGCAGGCTAGGCTATAGCAATTTCTTAAAATAAGGCAGTAATGATGTTTGTCACAGATTGACTCTCACTTTCCTGAAAGATTTCTTTGTGATGCTGCTTGGTGACACTTTATTCAGAATAGAAATATTTTCAAAATTGGAGTCAATCCTCTGAAATGCTTCCAATACTTCATCAACTAAGTTTATCCAAAAAATCTTCAATATTGTTTTCTCTAAGAGAATAGGACGTCAGGAGGAGAGAGTGAGAAGTAAAAAAAAATATATATATATGTATAATACATATACATATATAGATATGTATACATACATAATAAGAACATATGCAATATTTATCAATTAATTTCAAGAGTAATATCAAAGATCATTGATCACAGATCACCATAACAGACATAAATATAATAGAAAATTTTGAAATATTGCATTTCCTACATATGCTATTTCTTGATACTTTAAATATATTAATAACTCTACCCATTCCTCTGAGCATTTCCCTTAGGGGATTTCCTCTTCAACTGTGTCTCTGAGTGTTAGTGCTGCAATGGAAAAACACTGGCTAATGTCTCTGGAATGGAGAGAAAGACAGAGAGAGAAACAGAGAAACAGATACAAAATGGCAGTAACAGACAGGCAATGACAGAGACAGAGGAAAATATTTATTTTTGCTTTACTTTTTGCCAGCCACTGTGCTGAGAAAGGCAAATACAAGAAAGCAAGATGGTTTCTGACCTCAGGGGCCTTGGTTTCTAATAGGATAAGATAATATCCAAGAGGGAGCCATTTTCAAGTCTCATCTATTATACTTTGAGCAAGTCATTAAATCCTTCTTGCCTATTTTTTTTTCATGCATTGGGATATAAGGTCCTTTCCACCTTTAATTCTATTCTACAATTTTAAGTAGTCATTTTTTGTTAGATGAAATGAGGGGCCACAAAGCCCTTTCAGACATTGAGTACATTGGGTACATTTGGTACATTTGTATAATAAAACATCAATAAACTATGCCTGAGTATTCACAGTGTTAGTGGACTTCGACCTGGAGTGAATCTTTAATGCTCATTTAGGAGAGAAACTGAAAGAGGTTCAGCCATTCAAAAAGGAGAAGCAACTGGTTAAGAAAAAACAAGGTAGTCAGTGTTTGGGGAAAAGCTGAACAAAGGACCAGTTATGGAAGCCACCCTTATTTCTAGTTGCTTCATTCCATTACACTCCCAATCAACTAGACTCAGTTCTACATTAGGGTTAGTGAATACTTCCAATGTAGTTGGAGTCTAGTTGATGAGAAGCCAATCTGGTGCCTGCAATTTAGATACTACCAGGAACAGACTTTGGAGCCAAAATTATTTCTGGTTCTAGGCATGAATTCAGTTCTTTTCTTAATATTTATAATAGTGCTCCACATTCAAGTGTTATCTGTAACCAGAGATCAAGAATGTGAAGGCCCAAATTAGTACCAACTCCGCGGTACCAAAACATACCTCTCAGATTGGCTAAGATGATAGAAAAAGATAATGTTAAATGTTGGAGGGATATGGGAAAACTAGGATACTAATACATTTTTGGTGAAGTTGTGATCTGATCCAACAATTCTGGAGAACAATGAAACTATGTCCAAAGGTCTCTCAAACTATGCATACCCCTTGATTCAGCAGTGTCTCCACTGGGCCTGTATCCCAAAGAGATCATAAAGAAGGGAAAAGGACCCATATGTGAAAAATGTTGGTGGCAGTCCTCTTGGTAGTGACAAGGAACTGGAAAGTGAGTGGCTGTCCATCAGTTGGAAATGGCTGAATAAGTTTTGGTATATGCATATTATGGAATATTATAAGAGATGATCAGCTGGCTGATTTAATAGATACCTGGAGAGACTTACATGGACTGATGCTGAATGAAGTGAATAGTGTGGTAGCAACAGAATAGAACTAATAGAACATTGTATACAACATTGTACAATTATCAATTTTGATGTATGTCCCTCTTTTCAACTGTGAGATGAGTCAGGTCGGTTCCAATGGTCTTGTGATGAAGAGAACCATCTAAACTCAAAGAAAGGACTGTGATGATTGAATGTGGATCACAACTTAGTATTTTTACTCTTTTTGTTATTGTTTGCTTGCTTTTTATTTTCTTTCTCATTTTTCCCATTTTTGATTTGATCTTTCTTCTTCATGATAATTGTGGAAATATGTGTAGAAGAATTGTACATGTTTAACCTATATTGGATAACTTGCCATTTAAGGCATGGGGGTGGGGGGAAGGGAGTGAGAAAAATAAAGTGTAATACAAGGTTTAGCGAGAGTGAATGTTGAAAACTATCTTTGCATTTATTTGAAAATAAAAAAAAAACTTTTAAAAAGAAAATAACAAAGTGAAGACCACAACCAACCATTATATTCATATGACCTATATAAGAGAAGGGTCTAGGAAGTTAATGGAATAATTTACCTAGAATGGTTCAACTTTCCACCCGATTTAGCAATCCAATCATCAATATCCCTGACAAATTATTTCCATGTTTTTAAATTAATACTTCCAGTAACATATAAATGCTTACAATTTCACCAGTTAGGCACCTATCAGTTTAGATAGATTTAATTGTTTAACTTCCATATGAAAATCAAGAAGGACTGTTTTTGCCTTCCCTTGCATTCCCAATTCAATGACTGACACACAGCAAAGCATTGATAAACGTTCTGTCTTTGAACAAAAAGATACACACTAAAGCATTAAGTAATCATTTCTCTAAATCTCTTTGTCTCTCTAACACTGTCTCTGTCACTCTCTGTAGTAGGCATAGTTACTGACACAGTGAAACATTAATAAATGTTTTATCTGATTATATCTGCTTTTATGTGTCTCAGGCAGCCTTTTTTCTATCTCAATGTAGAAATTCTAAAATAGTACAAACTTAGCGACTTTATTTTTATTGGCTAGTAAGGCTGTTATTTTAGGAGCCTCATTTTCTATGTAATTTAACATAGTAGATGGCAGTCAGAATTCAAAAAGGGTCTTAGTAGATTAACATTAGACTGAATTGAATAAGATGAAATCAAACTTATAATAATGAAAAAAAATCTTACATTTAGATTCAGAAAAAAAATTTTTGAAGAAAAATTATTTGGGGTCACATATATTTTTAAAACTGTGGAAACTTAGATCAACATGTATGTGATAAGGTCATAATGGAAGGAGATTAGTTAATTTTCAATGACTATTTTTCTTGAACCACAAAAATACCCAGGAGGCAAGGGCAAATTGAAAAATCCACAATAGTTGAAATACAGTGTTCATGATAAAATAGAAGAAAGTAGATGTTGGTATCAAAAGCCAAGTGGATTCTGAGGGCATTCTTTAAAGTGAATTTCTCTATAATCTTTGATGTTAAAAAAAATTCACTCCTTTGGTTGCAACATAGAAACAGAAAACAGATTAATCTTATATGTTAGAGTTCATTTATGTGGGCTAATTGAATGATAAAAAATAACCACAAAAAGGGGGGGGAAAGCATTACAAAATATCTACTAGGTCCCAGGCACCATATATGCTGAGTTTTATGGGTATTACGTTTTATGAATTTTATCTCATTGTAAGGATGTCTTTAAAATGCCCCAGGAAATAGATATATCATCCACACTTTGCAAGAAGGAAACTGAGGCAAAAATAATTTAAATACCTTGCCCAAGATCAAAAAACTAATATCTGAAGTCTGATTTGAAATCAGCTTTTCTGACTCAAGGCCTAATGTTCTGTGCATTGTTTTACCTCCTAGCATTCTTAGGAAATGTTCTTAGTTTTACTCCTCATACACACACAGACACATACATATATAATTAAACATAGAATGACCCAGCAATATCACCACTATATAGGTATGACAAAGAAATCGCAGTAAAGGAGAAAAAAACCTATTTATACAAACATATTTATAATAGGCTTTAAAAATAGTGTCAAAAAGCTGAAAATTAATGTGGTGGCTCCCAATTTAGGAATGGTTGATGATATATAGTTGTTATGGAACACTATTGTGCTTTTAGAAATGATGAACAGAAAAGTTTCAGAAAAGTTTGGCAAGATTTCTATGAACTGATCCTAAGTGAAGTGAGAATAGCTAGGAGAATAATGACAATGGTGTTATAAGGATGGTCAATTGTGAAAAACTTAGTTATTCCCATCAAAGTAATGACCCAAAGCCAACTCTGAAGGATGCATGATGAAAAAAAGCTACTCACTTCCAGAGAGAAAATGTATGAACTCTGAATATAGATTGAAAAATACCTAATTTTCTCTATTTTTATTGTTTCATTTTGTTTGTGTTTTGCAAAATAAACAAGATGAAAATATGTTCTACATAATTTCACATGTATGGTCAGTGTCAAATGTCTAGCCTTCTAAAAGAGGAGAAAAGGATGAGAGAGAAGGAGAGAATTTGGAACTCAAAATTTAAATACAATTAAAATATAATTGGGAAATACTTCATGAAATACATGAAACATTTTAAAATTTAATTGAACATTTAAAAAATGTGTTTCTTGTTAATCATCTTAAATGCTTAATTTATCTGTCCAGAGGTGAGAAACATGTTTGATCTTTGATGCTCTGGAATCATGTAAGACATTGTATTGATCAAATTGCTTGTTTTTTCCAAAGTTGTTTTTTCATTGTAATATTATTATTGTATTAAAAGAAAAGAGACCTTAGAACATAATACATGAAACATATAGCTGAAAAGGTTCTTACAGGGCAGAAAATAAAAGCTGGAAGGGGCTGTAGAAAATAGAACATGTAATACAAGACTCAAAGGGGACATTATAACATAGCATGTAGAAAACCCAAATTGAAAATGAATGTACAAAAAAACAAAGTTAGAGTTAGAAAGTTTTGGTATCTTGAACACAGAATGCCATAAAAGACAAGGAGCTTTAAACCAAAGAAAACAACATGTCATAGTTGTAAGAGACTGGGTAACATAAAGATTTAAGTTGATTAAGACCAAAGAATCAATGATTTCAAGGATTAATCATATTACCTGCACATGGATTAAACATAATTAATGTCTGATAAATTAACTTGATTTTTTTGAGTTTTGTTTTTGCTTTATAGGAAGGTAAATAGAAGGGATCATGAAAAATATTCTTCAGATGGTGAAGTTAAAGGGATTTTGGAAGCAGACTCAGGATCCTAGCACCTTCATTCACTAGTTAGTTTTTATCTTTTTTTTTTTTTTTAATATCTTTAGACTTCCTTTACTTGTCTAAAAAAATGAGAGATATGGACAAAATTATTTCTAATATAACTACTATTTGTATGTATGCAATGCAAAGGATACTATATATATCTATATGTTTGTTTATACACATATATTATGTAAATATACATTATATAATTATATCTATATATTTTTACATATTCTTAATTTTTCCTTATTAATCTTACCAGAATTTTTTTTCACTATCTGGTCACAATTATAGATTTTTCTGTTTGTCATGGTTCTCATTTTGAAGATACAATACCTACACTGCTGTCCTATACATCTCTAAACAGAATTTGAAGCACTTCAGAAATTATTTTTTTAAAAATGGTGTCTTCATAATGAAGCAGTTATGATACATGTGGATCAAATATTAATCATCTCTCTGCTCAATTTTCCTTCTCTTATTAACTTTCCTTACATTGTTCATTCATTCAACTTATATTCTAAACACTGGAGCTAGAAACATGCACACACACATATGTATGTATGCATGCATAGAGTTTTCTCTGTTTTCAAGATGCTTTAGTTTTAATTAAAGTGAACATAATGCATGAAGAAAAGTTGTATTCAGTATGAAGTAAACCTATTCTCTTGAAATAGAAAATTGGATGTTAATAGCTAATAGAATAAGAAAAGGGTTCCTGCCAAAGGTGGTGTGTGAGTTAGTCCTACAAATAAGTTCATCACTCTGAAATACAGATATGGTAAAACATACCGGGCAGAGTGATGGCTTATACAAAATTATAATACAGAAAATTTTGCTTTAGGGATAGCATATGTAAATATATACATATGTGTTTGTGTAACTGGATTGTAGAGAACATGATAAGATATAAGATCAAATCAATCTCAAAATAGATTAAAGACAAAGTAAAAATGGATTTTAAATACTCTATGAAATAGATTTTTTTTTCTTTTATACTAAACATCAAAAGGAACCACTGTTTTTTGTTTGTTTGTTTGTTTTTTGGTAAATGACATGGCATATTTTGAACTGTGTTATAGAATATCACTTTTGTGGAATAAAAATTGAAGGAGTAGAGACAAGAGGTAAGGAAGTCAATCAGGAGCTAAGTGGGAATATCCTGGTGATTCTAATGAAGGACTGAATTTGGTTGTTCTCCATTTGAGTGGGGAAAAAAAGACTTTTGTGGGTTGCTGAGGAGAGACACTTAACAAGCCCTGACAACTAAATGTATATGTGAGATAGGGATACTGAGAAATTAAAGACAAATCTGAAATCATATATGGACATATAGGACACATATAGGACACAAATGGCCAATTCTACCAGTGAAGTGGCTTTGGATAGAAATGGGAAAAATAATAAATTTTGTTTTGTACATGTTTAGCTTCCAATTCCTATTGAATATTCACATTGAAATGTGTCTTAGGTAATTGGCTATGTCTTAATCCACTTCAAAGGAGATACTAAAAACCAGTGTCAACCTCTAAGAATCAATAAGTTAGAGATAATAATCCTTTATTATGGGTTATTATGGGGGTAACACAACCACCAAGAGAAGGTATAGTGATAAAAACAAAGTGGGATCAAATCAAATCATATTACATGTCTACTGTCTTGCTGTAGTACATAGATAAGAAACTAGCAGAGGAAACTGAAGGGTGAATAGTTAGGTAAGAATAGAACCAGGAAAGAATAATGTCACAAAAACTGAGGGATAAAGAATAGTCAACTGTAGTGCATCAGAGAGAATGGGGAACTCTGGGTGAGGTATAAGACCCTTTAGTCCAGTAAAAGACACCCTGCAGACATGCCTGGTTTGGCTCCCCATCCCTCTCCTTAGGGACCTTCCTGCGAAGTCAGGGACTGTGACAACCTGTGTTGTAATTAAAGCAGTTGTATTAAAGCAACAAGGAAACATCTGCACACAATAGTAAGTAGTCTGTGTGGTCTTACATGTGCAGTATCCTATAATTAGTGTATGCACAGTATGCTATAGTTATATAAGTATATTAGGGCAGATTAGGCTGAGAAAATTTTGAATAAATGGACTCCATGTTTGACCATCTTCATGAGTTCCACCTCTTTATTCTTCACCCAAGATCAGTATTCAGGCTCCTACCAAAATCCTCTAGTGAGCAGGTCCGGACAGTCAACAGTACCTATTACCACACACCATTCATAATAAACAATAATGGAATTGGGTTAGGGACTATTTTATTTGTAGTTATATCAGAGATGAGAAAACCTTATATTTCAATTCATATCAGTATCTTCTTTTCAAGGAAAGTTGCTTAGGGTCTGAAATACTTTTTTTTTTAAATTCTCAATTCATCTTAAGTAAAATCTGAATACAAATTTTATAATCCTGAGTTCAATTCTCTATTATAAATGTATCATCCTGTCCCTCAAAAAAATAAATTGAATAAAATAAATATGCACTATGTCTTATCCACTTCATAATACATATTATATCCCAGTTGATTTAATTTTAGAGTGATCGAATCCAAATCCTTATAGTTGAGGAGTTGCATGGATGGCTTTCTGTGGACTTATTCTGGAAGCTGACATTCTGGGATCCTTTGAGAGATGAAAATTTCAAGGTGACAAAAGGAATTCCCTGTTGGAGAGGACAGGTACATTTCCTCACTTCAGCTTGCTTAGTAAGCAAAGTTAGCTAGATCAGTAATTAGCCACCTGCATGAATAGGTCATAGTGGCGAGGTTATTCACAGTATATCAAAGATAGTATCAACAAAACATTACTATCAGAATGTGAATGATTCTGTTGTCTGTATAACTGAAATTTAACTCTTGAAACATGGGTAAATCATTTACTTAAACTCTCTAACGCTCAGTTTTCTATCTTGTAAGATAGGAACAATAACTTCGATAATACTTATATTATGGTATTCTTGTGAGTCAACTGAAATCATTAATGTACAGCATTTCACAAACATAAAAATATTCCCTAAATGTCAATGATTATTATTGATGATAATGAAGAAAATGATGATTTATTTCATTTTTTAATATTCTCAGGATGGGTAATGTGGTTCTCTGTATTATGGAGTCATGATGCCTGGAATTTCTATGATTTTTTTTTCTTTTTTTATATTTTTGGTCACACAATGCCTTGACTAGCATCAAGATCAACAACCAGATGGGAAGGACCAATAGACTTATGTGCAGTGATTATATCCTCTACTGAGATATTCTGGCATTTTTCAAAACCCTGCTTTTTCCAACAAGCTGCCTGAATGGTATACACTATTGAGCTGGGCTGTTTCAATCAGGGACTGTTTCGATTTACCAGAGCAAAGGTTAGTGTTTATCACTGATGGACACCTAAATCTCAGCACAGACTACAACAGATGGACATAAACATCTGTCAGGGTAAATACAATTTTACAGTGGCTCAAGTATTTTTCTTTTGCTTTTTGTAGGTGTCATAGAATGTAATCAGACGGCATAATCTTCAACCTCTGAAAATATTGGATTGGAAACTGAAACTGGAGAAAACCATTGCCAGGGATCGACAATCAGCTGTGGGTTTGCCATTTCTAAATAACACTTGGATAATTTTTGGTCAACTCCTGTAACGGATGAGGAAAAACAAAACAGTACATGTTTAATCTGCAAATAGGGAGTTATAAATTCATACTTTGTCCATTCTACCTGGATGTCTGAGAAAGCAAAAAAATAGATGTGAAATCCAATTTAAAACCTGAGGGAGGTGGACAGCAACAATCTCAAGTCTCAAAATTATTTGATTTCATATAATGAAGTTCTTCTAGTGAATTTCTAGTCATTAGTAATAAATAAAAATAATATTATAGGAAAAGAGGATTCTAACGTAGAAGAATAGAACATAGAGAGCAGTCAAGAAAAATCAGTATAATATGGTGGGCGAAATGGGATTAAAAAAAAGACCTGGGTTCAAATGTTTTCTTTATTACTGTGTACCCTTGATTAATCTGAGGGATTTGTGTATATGTACATTTGTGTGTATCTGTGTATAAACATATATATGTATATATGTAGGTACTTCCCTTTGAAAAATGTCGGTTTAGATAAGTGACAGAAATATTTCCCTTTGGGCATTCTGTCCCCAAACCTAATGTAATTCTTGACTTGTTGTAAGAGATAAATAATTGAATGATCAATTATATTTAACCTGAATTATACACGGGTGGAACAGATGATGTCTAACATCCTCTTAATCAAGTAATCAACAACAACAACAACAAAAACATTTCTTAAGGTATCTATTAAGTTCTAGATATGCTTTTAGTCTTGAGATACAAAGAAAATATGTCACTTTTGGATTTTATGTAATTTAAAATTTATCATCTCAAACCTTGACCTATGACCTTATGAAGTGAATTTTATTATTGGGTTTTAGTTCCTTTTTTGAAAAAAAAATGATGGTTTTGCTAAATGAGTTCAACTGATTCTTTCAAACTGAATTTCTATATAATTCTTTGAACCTTTTCATTTGATTAATGAGAAATTTGAAGCCCAGATTTGGGGAAAGACTTAGAACTCCTTATCATGTGATTTCTATATTTATCATATGATCCAAATGTTTATCAATGATCTCATAAACCATGTAGTCCAACTTCCTCATTTCACTGATGGAGAATACAAAGCACAGGAAACCAAGCTGGATATGGACAGTGGAACAGTGAGTGGCAGAGGTTTGTACCCAGATCTTTGGACTTCCAATTTAGAATGCTCTCCAGGACATAATGCCTAACAAATACAAACTGTCTGTACCTTTCTCAGAAGCTGGCATTGTGTCTCCAGGGCATAACACAATCCAGTTCATAGTAGAAATTTTAAATGACTTTGAATTGAATTGAATAGAATTGAATTTCCTAAGGAGGTTACCTTTGAAGTTACAGAGTTCATGAGGTATTTCAGGAAGCACTCTTTTGCTGAGATTTGGAATTAAGTGAAATTCAGAAACAACCTTGATCTTAAAATATTTTACTGTGCCTAGAATACACAGTAGGGGCTCAATAAAACATTTCACAGTTTGACTTCATTTGGAATTCAAAGTCCTCTATAATTTATGAAATCTGGGTCATCCACTAATAATTCAGATGGGTGCCAGGAGAGTGCGTGGTGAACTTCCCTCTCCTGACTTTCTACAGCTTACACGTACTGGCCCAACCCAATTGCCACAGCAGTGCCCAGTAGGCTTGTCATATCCACAGTGGATATGACAAGGACTGAGACCTGAGCATTAGACTGGATTCTTTTATTGTTTCAACAACCAGACCATTCTGTTAGGTTAAAGTTTAGATTGTCCCATCACCTATCCTATTGGCATTGAGTCATAGACTTTTTTAAGAGCTAAAATTATGGAAGAATTGTGGCAGTTTCCTTATTCCTGAGTGGGTGGGACATTGGCCAAGAATCTTAGAGCCATTAGAGTGACTATTGGTACTGATTTTTGATTTCATAACAATTTTTTTTTTTGCAACAAATAGCCTTGGTAGATAGAAAAAAAATGATGGATTAGGTAAGCTAGGGATCTAGTTCAATCCCCACTTGAGTTATTTACCATTTACTTTATCCTGGACAAATTCATTGGCCTTTTTGGGTTAGAGAATTGCAAAATCACAGAATTGCAAAGAAACTCAAAAACTAAATTCCATGAAATTGGAAGGAGAATCTCATTGATGACATTCTCCCAAAATAAAGCATCTTCTGCATCTTATTTCAATATTTATTAATAAGGGTAAAATTAGCACTTACTAATTCACTCTCCATGACTCTATAGCTCTGTTAGGCAATTTGTCCAGTTTTCATGAAATTCAAATGAAATAATGTATGCAAATTGTTTGATAAACCTTTAAGAGATATAGAAATCCAAGTTATTATTGTTATTCTCACTCTCTCTCTTCTCTCTCTTCTCTTCTCTTCTCTTCTCTTCTCTTCTCTCTCTCTCTGTTTCTCTCTCTCTCTCTCTCTCTCTCTCTGTTTCTCTCTCTCTCTCTCTCTCTCTCTCTTCTCTCTCTCTCTCTCTCTCTTTTTTTTGGTTATAATTTGTTATCCTCCCCTCACATTAAGCTTGAATCTAGTTCTACAATAGGTAGCCATTTGTGGCTGATATTGCTCTTTGGGAACAGAACAAAGAAAAGAAAATGCAAAAACCTAATTCCTTTCTTATATCCAATTTGTGAATAGCTCCAATGTTTTCTCTATTTTCTTCTTCAACTTAAAATACTAACTTTAATTTTGTCACTCTTCAATTTCATCTCATTAGTTTCATTCTAATTGTTCTAATTAATGTTTAAACATCGTAATTCTACTATTTAGAGATACTACCAATGAAACTTTGAATACATTATTGAATCATTGAGGCAACCAGATGGTATGCTTGAAATAATGCTAGTCCTGGAATCAGGAAAACCTGAGTTTGAATCTACAACTTGAAGTCTAGAACATCCATTAGGTGTGTGACTTTGGCCAAGATTCTTAATTAATTTTTGCTTCATTTCTTTCATTGTAAAGTAGGAATGACAATAGCTCCTCCATCCCAGAGTTGTGCTGAGCAAATGAGATATTTGTAAAATGCTTAGCATAATGACTAGAACATAATAGGTAATAAATAAATGTCAATGCTAATTCCAATGCTACTGATAAATTAATAAATACGTATCAAGAGTTGACTATGTGCTGGCTTATTACTACTATTAAAACCTGGGTTTCAATTTCCTGATTTCCATAATGAGAGGGTTGAAGAAAAATAAGAAGGTTAAACTAAAGTATCTTGTAGGAACTCATATTACATTTACTCCTAGGGTCATATGCATCATAGTATCTTCTTGTACCACCAATATATTGAAAATCCATGAAGAATTACAGGATATTCTGAGTTCATGTTTCAAGAAACAGAAGTTTTCTTCTATCAAGGAAAATATCACAGGTCAGAAGTTAGAGATTCTATATTCAAATATCTTTTTAAATGAAAAATAATCATATAATCAAATCCTGAATCCTTCCAGGGTCTCAATTTCTTGTTCTATAAAAGGAAAGAGCATGATTAAATGGCCTATGAGAGCCATTTAAATTTTAAATTTATATCATTTTCCTTTTACAATGAGTAGAGGAGACAGGATTTCTATTCAATAGCTTGATGACTGGAGTATTGAAATGTCGATAAGGTATCTAAAGTAAAATATAGAATTTAACACTCAAAATCTAGGTATTATTAATGTTACAATTTTTCTAGACCTTAGTTTCCTATTTGAAAATAAGATTGGGTCTAGGTGACTCAATATTCCTTTGAAATTTAGCTCTATGATAGAATATAGGTGGACTGTTAGGTGGGATAGTGGATAGAGCACTGGGTGTGGAGTAACACATATTCATCTTCATGAGTCCAGATTTGTCCTTAGATAATGTACAAGTAGTGTACTTGGTTAAGACACTTAACCCTTTTTAAATCAATTTTCTCATCTATAAAAGGAGCGGGAGAAATACATGATAAATTGCTCCAATATCTGCAAAGAAAATCCCAGATGGGTTCATAGAGAATCCAACACAGCCGAACTACAAAATGACAGAATGTCCTTGTTCTCAATTTCCTCACATAAAAATTAAGGGATTTTGCTAAAGATGATATCTCAGGTCATTTCTATATGGAAATTGTATGATCCTATAGTCATATCTTAGACTTATAAGTTTTGACCTCTAGCATAAACAGGTATGATTCAAAATTATATAATGCACGTAATTTAATCACTTGACTTAGAAGACCAAAGAAAAAAGAATCCATAATATGATGAAAAAACACTCAAATCTTAGGTTGGCTGTGGTGTCCCAACCACAAAATAATATGTTTATTTTTCCACCACTTTTTTTTCCTTTTATTGATAAAAACTACACGAAAACTAACTAATAATCAATTAAAAATAAACAAAACAGAATTCATGTTACACGTTCTCCTTTGTTTAGGAGTAGATCAACCATTGAGTTCCTAATCAGTGCACACAAGACACATTTCCCTTTGTTCCACCCGATCCAGGTACGAACAGATATACCAGTTTTTTTTTTTTATTTGCATCAAAGTGCCTGGTGTTCTTTCTCATGATAGAAGTGGAAAATGGGACCTGTGTTAACAGCAAAGTGTAACAAAGAAGGGAAAAAAACTCCAAAAAATTGTCCCAGTTTACAGCAGACATCTTGAGTGGACATGCACCTAGGGATTTTGTTCTTGTTTGTGTTTTTATCCCCCTTTTCAGCTCAGTCATCATCTATTTTTCCTTGAGTCCTGTGCCAATGCAAGCATCCTTTAGGTCCAGCACAAGCCTTAATGCCCATGATCCGAGTTGGAAATAGAAACACTTGACAGAAAAAGGAAAAACAAAAGAAATATTTTTAAGAAAAAAAATCAATTGAAACAAGGTTTTGAGAGTAATAAACACTTAACAAAGAAACCATGTACTGAGTTTCCCCTCATCCCAATCCCCCCCACCCTTAATTTTGCCTGTGGTTCACTAGCCAAGGAACCGTGCAGTGTAGAAAATCAGATATACAAACAGATTTCTTAATCCATTCTTTTATGTAGCTAGAGTGAAATCTATTTTAATAAGAACTTGACGATCTTTATTTATTATATACATCCAAGAGTTTTGTCTGTTGAAGTTTTAAAGCAAAAGAAAAAAAAATCCAGGAGTCTTCCCTGCTGAACCATAAAGGTAATTCCTGCCATGCTATATAATTCTTTGTTTCAAAGATGGTATGATTTCCATCTCTCTTCCTGGTTTGTGGCAGAAATTCTGTGGGTGGCTGTGATCTCACATCCAATTCTCCTTTAAAGTGAAATCCCTCCCTCTCCCACCCCCCCAAACAAAGTCCCCTTTCCCTTGAGAAATGGTCTTCAGCATTAATTGGGTATTCTTTCAATATAAATGGCTGGTGCCGCAGAGCGGGCAATGGTGGCAATGAAGCTGTGATCTCGACTGAGCTCCAGGTTGGTTGTCTCAGCTTGCTCCCGGGATATAGTATCATATCCCTTGTTGACATGGAGAGGCTTATGAGCCTGGCAGTACCCGATGACTGGCTGATCATAGCTGTAATAGGGCAGCGTCTTCATATGATGTGGGACCTGAAGGACAAAGGACAAAGAGAGAGGGAAGGTCAGCCTCTATAATATGTGCATCTGGGATAGTCTGTTTTGAGGAGATAACATAATTTAATTTGGTTTAGCTCTTTTCCTGCTGAGTTTATGGTCATCGGTTCAGAACACAACTGTCCAAATATGAAATGGAGATTTGTTTTGTTGTTTTAACTTAGAAAACCATCTCTGGCCAGAGACTGTCACCAGTGGCTTGTTTATTTCTTATAGGAGGTCTCCACTAGAGCATCACTTGTTAATTCTGGACAGGGAAACTAAAAGACAAATAGAAATCTGCACTGCATCTGGCATTTCTCCTATTGCTCCCTAAAGTCAAATGTATTTGTTAATATCCTTATAATGGACTTGAAGGATGGCCCAAACCAATCACTAGCAAAAGACCACTTGCAAATGTGTCTCTTAAAAGTAAATGTGATTCACCGTATAGCCTTATGCTGTCAACAAGTCTCTTCCCATCCATCCTGACTGATTAACTTAAAAACTCTATATTCACTGAATCCTACAGCACAATATAGGTTAAAGAACTTGGGTTACATTTTATTTCAAAATCAGGGTAAAACCTGTTCTTCTTTCCCTTTCAGATTTACTATCTGTTTTTGACTGTGCTTTATAATATACAGCTCTCACAAGAAAATGAAAGGCATAAAACTCATTTATATTTTCATATTCACTGCCATGTTCTTAATGCTTATAAACAGGTATTGGGAAACAATGGAATGTCAGATAATGAGTGGAAAGAACCAGTGAATGTGTTAAGGGAGAATCAGAAGATGATAATGAGGAAGTTTTAAATGCTGATCTGTAACTCAAGGAGGTAGGTTGCGTCTAGACTTGTATGTTTAATATATATTGTTTTTATATTTAAAGTCATGGAAGTAAATAAGATAATAAAAATGGCAAGACAAAAGTGAAAATGAGAGCGAAAAAATGATAGAGACAGAAAGAAAAGAAAGAGACAAAAAGAGGGGAAAAGGGAGATAAAAGAAAGACAGAGAGTTTGAAGAAAGACAACAATGTGCATAGATTGCTTCCTTGAAATGAGGTGAGATTAAGTTTGGATACTAATGATAGACCTCTTCGTGTAGATATCTTCAATTTAACTTATTTAAAGCTGAAGTCATTATCATTTCCTCTAAAATTTCTTCTCTTTCTACATTCATGAACAATACGCTTCCCCCATTATCTTAGGATCATCACCTGGATATCATTCTCAATTCCTCACTCCCTCTCACTGCCTTCCTATATCAAATCTATCACCACCTCATATTGATTTGTTCTTCACAAGTCTTTTATTTATCTGCATTCTCTCCCTTGACACTGTTGTCACTATAGTGAAGCCTATCTTCCCCTGACAACTGCACTATTATAAGAGCCACAACCTACAATAAGTTGGTTTCCCTACCTCAAGTCTTTATCTACTCCAACCTACTCACCACTCACTACTCACCACTCAAATTCATTTTTCCTTAATCTCTGGTCTGATCATGTCAGTAAGTTAATGAAGTCCTACAGATCCCTGTTAATTCCATCATCAAATACAAAATCAACTATTTTGTTTTAAAGTTCTTCAAAAGTTGTCCCCTTCTTAAATTTCCAGTCTTTTTAAATTTTGCTTCCTATACAAAATATTTTAACAACACTGATTTTCTTTTTATTTTTTTGTTCTTCCTAATTCAATTTTTATTATAACTTTTTATATATAAAACATATGCATGGGTAATTTTTTCAATTGACCCTTGCAAAAACTTCTGTTTCAACTTTTCCCTCCTTTCCTTCAATCCCTCCCCTAGATGGCATATAGTCCTATATATGTTAAATATGTTAAATAAAATATAATACATTAATACAATATAATAAATACAGTATATGTATACATATTTATACAGTTATCTTGCTGCACAACAAAGATCAGATTTAGAAAGAAAGTAAAATAATCTGAGAGGAAGAAAGTAATTAAATGCAAGCAAACAATAACAGAAAGAGTAGAAATGTTTTGTTGTAGTCCATATTCATTTCCCAGTATTCTTTCTATGGGTGTACCTTGTTCTGTTCATCACTGATCAATTGGAATGTATTTGGATCCTCTCATTGTTGAAGAGAGCCACGTCTATCAGAATTGATCCTCATATAATATTGTTCTTGAAGTGTATGATGATCTCTTGATTATGCTCATTTCACTTAGCATCAGTCTCTCTAAGCATCTCTGTATTCATCCTGCTGGTCATTTCTCACAGAAAAATGATATTCCATAAGATTCACTTACCATAATTTACTCAGCCATTCTGCAATTGATGGGCATCCATTCAATTTCCAGTTTCTAGCCACTACAAAAAGGGCTGCCAACAACCATTTTTGTACGTATGGGTCTTTCCCTTCTTCAATATCTCTTTGGGATATAAGCAGTAGTAACACTTCTGGGTCAAAGGGTTTGCACAATTTGGTAACTTTTTGAGTATAGTTCCAAATTGCTCTCCTGAATGGTTGGATCCATTCACAACTCCACCGACAATACATCAGTGACCCAGTTTTTCCACATTCCCTCCAACATTCATCATTATCTTTTCTTGTCATCTTAGCTAATCTGAAAGGTATGTAGTAGTATCTCAAGAGTTGTCTTCATTTGCATTTCTCTGCTCAATAATGATTTGGAGCACCTTTTCATATGACTAGAAATAGTTTCAATTTCTTCATTCCAAAATTGTCTGTTTATATCCTTTGACCATTTTCAATTGGAGAATGGCTTGATTTCTTATAAATTTGAGTTCAATATATTTTGGAGATGAGGCCTTTCTCAGAACCTTTAGCTGTAAAAATGTTTTCCCAGGTTACCAATTTCCTTCCAATTCTGTCTGCATTAATTTTGTTTGTACAAAAGCTTTTTAATTTAACATAATTGAAATTTTCTATTTTGTGATCAATAATGACCTCTAGTTCTTCTCTGGTCACAATTTTGGATACTAATGATAGACCTCTTTGTTTCGCCATCCACAGGTCTGAGAGGTAAACTATTCTATGTTCTTCTAATTTATTTATAATCTTATTCTTTATGCCTAGATCATGAACCCATTTGTTCCTTTCAAATAACTTTCCACCTTTCAGCTCCTCATACTTTCTCTGGCTATCAAACATTCCCTGAAATCCTCTCCCTTTTTATTTCCATCTTCTAGATTCATTCTTCCTTCAAATCTCAGTTAAAAACCCACTTTCTATAAAATGTTATTAATGCCTTTCTTCTATTGATTCTCTCAAGTTCATATATAGTTGCTTACATTTTATCTTCCTCATTAAACTTTGAGATCCTTTAGGACCAAAAGAAAATGAGTTGTCATTGACTGACACTAGGTCATACATTTTACCCCTTGGTACTTCCCTTTCCTCATCAAAAAATGGGAATTAGCAGTAGTGGCTACTGCATAGATTTATGAGGAGAAAATGAAATGAGTCAACATGAGTCAAACATTTTGTAAATCTCAAAACACTAGTAAATGTTAATTGATATTAAAGAGATATAAAAACATAAATAAAAGCAAGGAAAGAGTGACAGAAAAACAAGAATGCAGAAATTTGGGTTATTCTAATTTCAAAAGAGCCAGTGGATCATAGGATCATAGATGTAGCCAAAAGGGATTTTAAAATCCATCTAGTTCTATCTCCTTATTTTAAAGCTAAGTAAGCAGGCTTGAGAAAATGAACTATCCCCCTCACCAGTTTTCAAAGTGAAGTTTTCAGAATCTTAATGATGGATGGGGAGTGAGAGTCAGATGAATACTTATGAAGAATACAGTGAACTTGTATAAAAGTAAAAGAAGAGAGGAAGTATAAAGATGGTGAAGGTTGCCAATAGTGTGGAATGTCTTAAGAGATGCCATTAAAATTATTGAGGGATCAAGATTCTTTAGATTAAATAATCAGGATTTCATTAGAAAAATTAAATAGGAGCAGCTAGGTGGCACAGTCAGGAGGACTTGAGTTCAAATCTGCACATAGACACTTATACTTTCTAGCTGTGTGATTCTGGGCAAGTCACTTAACTCCAATTGTCTCAGAAAAAAGGGGAGGTGGGATAAACTATCTGCATTACAATGATGAGAACAGGTGACAGTTGCAAAAGGCTGAGCAGAAATTTTTGTTTTTCTTCCCGGGTTATTTTTACCTTCTGAATCCAATTCTCCCTGTGCAACAAGAGAACTGTTCAGTTCTGCAAACATATATTGTATCTAGGATATACTGTAACATATCTAACATATATAGGAATGCTTGCCATCTAGGGGAGGGGGTGGAGGGAGGGAGGGAAAAATCGGAACAGAAATGAGTGCAAGGGATAATGTAAAAAAATTACCCTGGCATGGATTCTGTCAATATAAAGTTATTATTAAATAAAATAAAATAAAATATTAAAAATAAATAAATAGAAGAGAAAAAAACAAACAAACAAACAAAAAAAAAAAAACAAATGCTACCTCTGAGATTTGCAAACTGTGTAAAAAAAAAAAAAAAAAGCCTGAGCAGAGGATACAACTGATTAACAAACTTTCTGAAAAATGAAAATAATAAGCATTTTATTGAACACTTATGTTGAGTGAGAAAAACAAACACAGTCAAATACGCAAAAGAAAACCTGTAGTTCTCAAGAAGCCAATCATTCTACTGGAAAAAAATACCATTGAGAATATCAGGAAACATTGGGTAAATATCTGCAATTGGTGGTATAAACCTATTCTAGGAACCAAGATGGTAGAGTAAGCAATGAATCTTTGTAACTCTCCCAAACTCACCCCAAACAAATATAAAATACTGCCTTAGAACACATTTGGGAACAGCAGAACCAGCAAACAAGATAAGGTTCACAATATTTTAGTACCCCAAACTTCAAAGATCAACAAGAAAAGTCTGTCTCAATAGATGGTGCAGCCCAGGATAATAAGCTTCTAGCAAGCCAGCACCAAATTAATAGGAAATTCTGAGCCCTAGTGTGGGGTTCAAACACCATGATTTTCCATGTGTTTTAGCATTGTTGGGGGCGGGAGCTAGAAGACTCCAGATCTGCTAAGTATTGTGTGTTTCAACACAGCCCTAGATAAGTAGGTATACTCTAGTTTCTAGATCACTGGTTCATGCTTCAGTGTAGTCCCATTGAAATGCAGTAACACATCAGCAACCTCAATCTATGTTACTTACAAGCACTAGGAACAGGACTAGGATCCCATCTCAGCAAAGGTAAGTTGTCAGATGCCTATGGCATCAGTAGGACCAGCCAGCACAAATCAGCGCAGCACCAGATATAAAAGTCCTCAGCACAATATCAGTATAACATCATATAAATAGCTAGGGCTTTCAATTACTGATACAAGAAGCCTGAGGCAATACTACTTCTACATAACAGCAAAGATCAAACTTTTTTTAAGCCCTTCAAAATGAGCAAAAAAATCAACAATAACAACAAAAATCTAATCATAGAAAGTTATTGTGGTGATGGGGAATACCAAACAACAACTGAGAAGAGGACAAGGATGTCAAAACACTTAAGGGCAAACTCTCAAAGGTAAACAGAAAGTGTCCTTATAAAGGATTCATGGAAGAACTCAAAAATGAGCTGAAAAGTCATTGGGGAAATGAGAGTGATGCAGGAGAATTTTTTTGGGGGAAGAGTAAATATTGGCTTGGGAATATAAGATAATCATTTAAAAAAAAAAAACGAATTGATCAAATGAAACAACTCCCTCTGAAGCACAATTGGTGTTTTTTTTTGTTGTTGTTGTTGTCGTTGTCGTTGTTTGCTTGTTTGTGTGTTTTCATTTTGTTTCAGTTCATGGAGGACTTTCCAGGTCTTTCTGAGAGCATCCTGTTCATAGTTTCCCATAGAAAAATGATATCCCATCAAAATCATATATTACAAGTTATTCATATTTCCCCATTGATGACAATCCCCTCAATTTCCAATTCTTTGTCTTGGAAGAAAAAAGCTGTTATAAATATTTTTACCCATATAGATTCTTTTTTGCTTTCAAATCTAGTAGCAGTATTGTTAGGTCAAAAGATATGCAAGATTTTATAACCCTTTGGACATAGTTCATATCATTCGATCGTTTATCAGTTAGGGAATAGCTCATTTTTTTATAAATTTGATTCACTTCCCAATACATTTTAGAAAAGAGGCCTTCATTAAAGAAACTTGCTTCAAATTTCTTTTCACAATCCTATTTCTCCCCATGTACTCTATTCTGTCTCTCCTTTTATCCTGCCCCTCCTCAAAAGTGTTTTGCTTCTTACCATCTCCTCCCCTAACATGCACTCTTTCTATCACCCTTCATATCCCCTGGTCCTCCCACATTTCTGCAAGATAAGAAAGATTTCTATATCCATAATGAGTATGTATGTCAGTACCTTTTTGAGCCAATTCTGATGAGAGTAAGTTTTACTCACTCCTCCACTATTCCTCTTTTCCTCCAGCAATAAAGCATTTTCTTGCCTTTTTAATGGCCATTCCATCTCTACCCATCCCTTTCTCCCAGTACACTTTTCTCCACCCTTAAATTAATTATTTTTTTCCCAGATAGTAGCCTTTCAGATTCAACTTGCAACTCAGTGATACTATCAATTTCTATTTTTTACCCTTTATTTCTATTTTTAGCCAATTTTCCTGGATAATTTCTTCAGCTTCAATGATGATGTCTAGGCTTTTTTTTTTTGGTCATGGCTTTCAGATGGGCCAATAATTTTTAAATTATCTCTGCTGGATTTAGTTTCCAGGTCAGTTGTTTCTTCAATGAGATATTTCATATTGTTTTCTTTCCTTTTTTTCTCATTCTTTTGGTTTTGTTTTATTATATGTTGATGTCTTTTTTTTTTTTTTGGAGGTTGGGGTGTGTTGAGGAAATTGAGGTTAAGTGACTTGCCTAGGGTCATGCATCTAAAAAATATTAAATGTTTGGGGTTGAATTTGAACTTAGTTCCTCCTGATTTCAGGGAATGCACTCTATCAACTGTACTATCTGCCTGCTCCTAGATGTTTTGATTTCTTATAAAGTCTTTAGCTTCCATTTGCTCATTTCCAATTTTTAAGGAATTATTTTCCTCCATGAGTTTTTGTGCCACCCTTCCCATTTGGTCATTTTTGCTTTTAAAAGCATTCTTCTCCTCATTAGCTTTTTGTATTTAC
Organism: Antechinus flavipes; assembly: GCF_016432865.1. Classification (NCBI taxonomy): domain Eukaryota; kingdom Metazoa; phylum Chordata; class Mammalia; order Dasyuromorphia; family Dasyuridae; genus Antechinus; species Antechinus flavipes. Next base: position 14,335,120 of record NC_067399.1, on the reverse strand, counting down.
TTTTGCATCATTCACATTTAACTTCTAAATTTTTCTTTTCCCTTTCTTACTTGATTTTCAAAATCTGTTATGAGCCCTTACATGGCCTGAGACCAATTCTTATTTTTCTTGGTGCCTTTGAATGAAGGAGCTTTGACATTATTATCTTCTGAGTGTGTGTTTTGAGCTCCCTTGTCATCACAGAAACTTTCTATGGTCAGAATATATTTTTCTGTTGTTTGCTCATTTACTCAGTCTATTACTTGACTTTTACTTCTTTGTTAATGTTGGGTCCTGTTTCCAGAATGGAAGGTATACTGTCCCAAGCTTCCTAAGTTTTGTGTAGCTATTTTCAGAGGTCCTTTTAGGGACCTGTAAGTTTTAAATGCTTCCAAGCTATTATGATCCAAGGAGCAGTGTATTTGAGTGGCCACAAACACTCCAAAGAAGTGACAAGATCACTAAGAGAGAGAGAAAAAGAGGTAGAAAAAGCCTAAGTGTCTTGTAGCCACTTCCATAATTAGAGGGAAGGCCATGTATATAAACTCATTAAAGTAGAATGAACAATCAAACAGGTTGGAAGGAAAACAAAATAATAATGTCCTGAATTCTCAAAGAAGATAAAGTGTACAGGAAAAAAGGATGGTCAAATGTTAGTGGTGAAATAAAGAAGGATAAGGGATAGGGTCACTAGATGTAGGAAAATAAAATATGTCAGATAATCTTGAAGAGATTTCAATAGAGTAATCTGATCAAAAGTCAGCTCAGGAAGTATATTTAACTAGTGAAAAAGACTTTTTCCAGAAGGCTGAGTATGAAACAAAGGAAACATAACCATGATAGTTTGAGGGGATGGTAGAAAGTATAAGTGAATATACTTGTCTCCTACTTTGCCTTATTCTAAAATTAGATTAAATGAGAACCATTTAAGCAAAGCAATCACCCCTCTTCAACTTAGCTTACTTATTATTTTCTTGACTCTCCAGGACTTCTTAATTTTCAAGTTTAAACAATTCTCACTATGTGTTTTTCTGGGTCTGGTTTCTTCAATTGATGGTTATGACACCTCAAAGCAGTTCTTGCTTTTTTATGTTTATTTATATACTTTTAAAATTAGGTGCAACTTAGTTCCTCTATTTAACTGTAAACTAATGGAAAAACAACTATTTGGTAAAACACTAAATAATTGAATTGTTTTTTTGTTTGTTTGTTTGTTTGGCTTTTTTTTTTCTGGAGGACTCAAAGGCTAGGATCTTGTTTTTGAATAGCTATAATAAACTGTTTAGTTTCAGTGAGTGTTATTGTACCTTATTCTTCAGGCAAAGGCAATCCAATCTGCATCATCACAATGATCCCTATTACCTCATAATGAGATTTTTTTGTCACTCTTTTTATGTTCTTTTCCAAACTGGCTCCAAGTTCTGTCAGCCATCTGATCAACTTCACTCTTTAACTGATAATAATGATGGGTTAAATATGGTATTTTCTGGGAACTCAAGGGATTCACTGGCGGCTACAAATTACTTATAAGTAATGAGTATGGTATATAAAAGAGGAGTCATTTCATTTAGAAGAATGAATTGGATTGTTTAAAATAGAATAGCCTCTATTTCTACCATGGGCTTTTGACAAATAAATCAGCACTTGAAGGCTAAAACAAAGAAAAACAACAACAAAAAGCTATTCTTCTCTACCATGATTGTTTAACAACTAAAAGTTAGGGACTGAGGGTAGAATGGGTGTGGGTACAGATAGAATGAAGATGGAAGAACTCAGTCTGAAGATTGATTCAGCTATTTATTATCTCTTAAGAATTTTAGAACCGTCACCTTTCCTCAATGAAAATATTGCTTTTATAATAGAAATAAGACAATCAATTTATTGAGAAGCATTTAACATTTGAGGAAACTAAGGAATGTAGGAGCTTTTTTTCCCCCCAAAGCCATACAGTTAATCAGAAACAGAGATTAGAATTGAATTTGTCTTCCTCATTCCAAGGCCAGTGCTTTATCCATCATTTTACCCATCTGCCTAATAGAAGATCTACATGATCAGATGTACCCTAGGGAAATCATTTTAGCAGTAGTGTGAAATGAACTGAAGCAAAACAATAAGATAAATTATATATAGGTATAGATAAATATATGTGTGATTATGCCTCTATAAATATGAATTATCCACAGAAACACAGATAAGATAGATAAAGTGTCATTTCTGAATTCAAGAATACTTGAGTGAAATCCAGCTTTAGACACTTATTTAGCTATGTAATCTTCTGCAAGTCCCTTAATCTAAGTTTGCTCATCTGTAACGTAAGCTGGAGAGGGAAATAGTAAACTACTTCTGCATCTTTGCCTAGAAACCCCTCCCAAAGTTTCCATGAACAACTGAACATGACTAAAAACTACTAAATAATAAAAATTTTATGTAAATATATAAAACATCCATATATATATATATTTCTGTATATATTCATATGTGAGTATGTTTATGTATATATGAAATTTAATAAAAGTAAAATCATGGGCCAGATCATATGATAACCCCCATGATCAAAGTCATTTGACCTATTTTTTCTGAACTCTGGGAGAAAAGAAAGGTCAGTTAAAATTTGTTTCTGACAGTACACATATTTTTTGAGAGAAAGATAGCTTGAAAATGACAAGAAAATACAATGATTAAATGTTGGAAGGTTTGGGGAAAAACTGGGACACTAATGCATTCTGGGTGAAGTTGTAAAATGATCTAACCATTCTGGAGAGCAAATTGGAATTATGTCCAAAGGGATATAAATGTGTGCAGACTCTTTGATCAGCAGTGTCTCTACTGGTTCTACATCCCAAAGAGATTATAAAAGAGGAAAAAGGACCCATATGTGCAGTAAATATTTGTGTAAGCTCTTTTTGTAGTAGCAAGGAATTGAAAGTTGAGTAAATGTCTATCAGTTGGGGAATAACTGAATAAATTATGGTATATAGATGTAAATGAATCTTATTCTGTAAGAAATGAGAAGCTGAATGATTTCAGAAAAGTTTGGAAAGACTTCTATGAGCTGATACTAAGTGAAATAAACAGGACAAGGAGAACGTTGTACATAGTAATAGTAAGATTATGTAATGATCAACTACGAAGGACTAGACCCTTCTCAGCAATGTGGCAATTCAAGAAAATTTCAATAGGCTTGAAATGAAAAAAGCCATCAACATCTAGAGAGAGATCTATGGAGACTGAACATGGATCAAAGCATAGTATTTTCACCTTTTGTGTTTGTTTGCTTTTTTTCTCATGTTGTTTTTTTCTTTTGAATTATTATTATTATTTTGTATATCATGCCAAATAATATGTTTCAAAGGATTGTACATGTTTACCCTATAACAGATTGTTTGCTGTCTTAGGAAAGGGAAGGGAAGGGAAGAAGGGAGAAAAAATTGGAACCCCAAATCTTAGAAAAATAAATGTTGAAAACTATCTTTATGTGTATTTGGAAAAATAAAATCATATTGAGGAAAAATAAAACACATATTAACCCTAAAATAAAGATGACTCTTAGCTGAGACTCCAAAGGCTTAGCCTCAGTTCAGTCTGTGCTACTTTCTAGATTTTTAATTTTGGCCAAGGCATTTAATCTTCCTAGTTCCTAATTTCCTCATCTGCATAATGAGGTTCCTAGATTAGATCATTTCTCTGTTCACTTCCACATATTTAGTCAATTATCTACTCATCCTCAATCCACACACTTTTTAAAAAAAAAATTAAAAGAAAATATTGAAGGTTTAATTCTATGTCTGCTATCCCCTCCTTTCAAATTGATCTCTCATGCTGTAATTGTATGAGCACTCCATCTACAACACAGATTGTAAGCTAGCCATGCCTGGTTATTATGCATACACAGACTAAGTCCACATTTAAACCTAGAAAGCAGAATACTTGCACATCTGAACCAAGGATGTTATACAGTATTAAAGGGGTTTGGGGAATAGAAGAAGCTATCTAGCCCAGCTATAGCTCAATTAAAGAATATGTGATAATACGAAGGGCCACAGAGGTCTCTGGAATCTAGTTTAGTAATAGGAATTAGTTTGTAATACTCTCAGTGTATTAGCATGAGGCATAAGTTGTTTAAAAGGCTGATCCCTCTCAAATTGCTTTGGACCTCTATCCATCTTTTTTATTAACGTTCCATGTGCATTGTTCACATTTCAGTCCTAGTATTTGAGTAATAAAAAAGTTGATATCCAATTTCCCAAATGCCATTTGGGCCCTCATTTTCCCAAACCCCACTAGAATGCCTGGCAACTGAAATCATTTAAAAAAGAAGCACATTACAGTATATAGATGAAGAATATAATACTTTTTAGTGCTTTAATGAAGATGGGCAGTCGTTTTCATGAAAGGCAAAAAGGATGTTGATTAGTTAAATGTGAACTATAAGACTCTCCAAACAAGTCTTCTTACAAATGCACTCATTCTAAAACTACATGACAAGAATGGCCAAATGGAAGATGAACATTGATCTTCATTGGAAGCATTTTTTTTTTAAATGTGGAAAGCCCAGATGTGGAGGAACCATTTTCTTTTCTGTTCTTTTTTGTCATATTTCTGAGAGCTAGAGAAAAGACATAAAATAATTACAGTTTTAGAACTGGGAAGGATATCAAATGATCCACATGTCACATTCTTCTCACTTTATAAATAAAGAAAATGAGGTTTTTGTTGTTGAAGTGATACCTCCAAAGTGAGTCAGCTAATATATGGTAAGCTTTCTGACTTCAAGCCCAGTACTTAAAGTAATTTTTATACAAGCAAAAAGGACATTAGAGGTCATTTAATTTGTTTCATCTTTGAAATTTATCCTCAGAAAGAATAATAAACTTGTTCCAATTCATACAGCATCTTTTCTTTATTCAGTTGCTACATTAAATGATTATACACACATATCTATACATCAATGTATATGTATATATCTAATATCTCAATATAAAATAAGTGTACAAAATGAGGATCAGACAAATTAAGTGATTTATTAAAAGTCTTATAAGGTTCAATTGCCAGAGATTGGAACAGAAATCATTTCCAATTCCAAATCAAGGACTGTTTTCATTTCATTCCAACAACTTACTCCATAAGCAATAATTAAGTGACTACCTATATATATGACAAACCATGTCAAGCATCTGGGATACTTGGACCTGTATTCAAGCACATTCTATTTTCTTTACAAGGGTTATTATGAGCATGTTGAAGTATATATATATAATCTTGAAAAAGTTACTACATTCAAACACAATAATCATAAAAGGTATCTCAATTCTACAGCAGTTGTCTTTGCTTAGAGAAAGTGGCAATAGGAGAGCCAAGTTTTTTCTTGAAGTCAATTCATTTTTGATATTGAATTCTAAAATAGAGGAAGTTGTAAATTAAACCTATAGAAGAAAAAAAAAGGGAAGAAGGAAGGAGAGAAGCAAAAAAGAAGGGAATAAAAAAGAAAATAAAGGAAGGAAAGGACAAAGGAAAGAAGTAAAGAAAAAAGGAAGAAAAGGAGGGAGGGAGGGAGAAAAAAAGGAAGAAAAGGAAAAAAGAAGGAGAGAGAGAGAGAGAGAGAGAGAGAACAAGAAAGGAAGAAAAAGCAGAAAGCAGAGAAGTATTAGACCGCCTAATGGAAGCTCTACAGAGCCATTTTACTGATCTCATTGTTGTATGCTTGTGAAAGCAGTACCATGCCAGGAAATGGAAATGCTTCTTATGTAAATTATGTCTCCTTTAACCTTTGGGGGGCCCTGAAACTGTGTCCCCTGTAATCTGTGAAAGAAGGGTGATTTGGGATCTCAAGCTCTCCCCTGGGAGGGGAACACCCTTCTGTCCATAAGGGAAACACCCAGTTTAGTGATCTTAGGGAATTGACATCTTGGCCAGGAACATAATCACCACCTCTATTGAATTGAAGATTATTCCCTAATTGAACTCCCAGTGGCTCAAACTACCAGTTATATGATCTCATTCAACTGGAGGCCTCATAGTCAATAATCCTCTATTGAGTGGCTCAAACTGCTCCCCAGGTCTCAGCCCAAGAGGTGACCCAATGTAATCAAGGATTGGTCAAACCTATCTTCACAGAAGTCCTAACAGGATTATATCCACTGCTGAATTTATTTTTTTTTTCTCAGTCTTATAATCCTGACAGGACTGTGCCCACTAAGAAGTCTGACTTCCTAACAAGCAGGCTTCTTAGTGTATTTAAACCTATTCTTTGCCACAAATCTCAACCCCTTAGTCAATGGGATTTGTGAATTCTTTCACAAAGCCTGCCACTGCCAAGGGGATGCGATTACTGTTAAGGGAACTCTTTCTTTCAATTCTTGCATCTCATCATTTGCACCTCATCACTTCCATTTGAATTTTCTTCAGAAGATTTCAAAGATCACCTGGCAAATCAAGGCACTGGACCCTGAGTTCTTTTCTCTAACTGAACTGCCAACCACTCAGACTGCCCTCAGACAGTGTAACTTTGATGTGGGGTCCACATTGTTCAAATAATGGATATAACTTTTCCTAAAAGACTATGTTATGGAAATATTGCTCACATGGAGATGAGTAGAAGTAATATAAGAGCACTCTCAAGTTCTTTCTGAAGAACTTCAGAATCAATGGTGGGACATGGAAGCCACTGGCACAGGACCACCCAGCATGGTGTGCCCATGTCAAAGAAGGAATTCTGTCCTAGAAGCAAAGCAGAATTGCAGTAGCTCAAAAGAAACACCAATGCCCAAATTCCAAAATATTTCCATTCTAAATGCTGATGTGGGATACTTGTGTCCAAGTTTTGGGAGCTCCCATAAGTCTAAGTCAGCCCCAGTCAGACACCTTGATCCCAAAATAGCAATATCATTTTCATTCTCTCTGAGCATGAAGGACAATAACTACTACTTTGTGATCATTTATAACTTATTTACTCTCTCTTTGCACTGAAAACTTTTTCAAGCTAGAAAATATAGATCAACATTCTTCTCTAGGTACTTCCTTTACCAGTGACAAAGTTCATTTTGTATTTATTTGTTTGATTTCTTCCTAATATCAGGATAGCCCAAAAGTTTTTTTGTTGTCGTTGTCATTGTTTGTTCTTTTTTTTTCAAACTTAATGAAACAGAGCATTTCCATTCATCTTTATGGCTTCCCCATCAGGATATATACTGTATGTGAAGTGTTGCGGACAGTTGATTAAAGTAATGAATGAGGCACTGTCTGTTCTCTGAAGTAAGCTCTGACTCCATTAACTGAACAGCTTATTACATTAGCAGTACTTTCAGTATTCAGGGAGGTTTGGGGCTAATGGCCTGGATTAATTAGCTGGTATTAACTTCTAAAGGCTCTACTTCTGTAGATCTAGCCACTAAAAGATAGAAACATCCAAGCCCCCTCTCTTTCAGTGGTACATGGGAAATAAATATCCTGTTGCAAGTGGAATTTATATAAACCTGTATTGCAAGATTTATGCAGAAGGCTAAGAATGCAATATTTTGGAATCCCAAATTAAGATCTGAAAAGGTAAATCAGCATTGGAGAGTTTAATGGCCTCGTCTGTGGGACAGGGAAAACAAGGAATGGGAAAGAGTCTTGAGACTCAGTACCTTAAAATTTTCCCTCCTTCCCTCCCTCCCTCTTTCTTCCTCCTTTTACCCCTCTCTACTCCTCCTTCTCTCCCTCCTTTTTGCCCCCCTCTCTTCCTTTTCCCCCTTTCCTTCTCCCCTTCTCCCTCTCGCTCTGTCTGTCTCTCTGTGTCTTTTTCGTTGTTTCTCTCTCCTTCCTCTTCCTCTACCTCCTCCTTTTCTTCCTCCTCCATCTCCTTTTAATAATGTCATTTCACCATCAACATACAGCCAGAAAATATCTGAAGGTAGGTAGGTTTTGAAACCAGTTCTCCCCACCCCACCATGACCATTAATCCAATATTTTCTGCACTACAAAAGGGCTTTTTGCTTGAAGACGGTTAATTGTTACACTTCATATTGCCATCCCCTTCCATTATTCCTGTTTCTTCCCATTGTCTAAAGTTAGGTGAAATTTAATTGAGTGCATTTAACAATTCTCATTATCCAGATGTAGTTTTTTTAATAGCTCCTTATAGGTAAATTTACCTTACCTTCATGGCAAAGTACCTATAAATGTTCACTTGGCTGGATACCTACATAGGTTAGGCATTTTCACAATCTAATTCTTTTGCTCTCCCTCCCCCCTCTTCTTTAAGTAATCTAATTCTCTGGAATGGCAGTAATAACCCATTCTGCCCTCACTTTGGGGAAAGAGGGACATTTTTATATACTTAAAAGCTAACAAAGAATCCCAGTGTTGAAAACACATTAAAGCCTCCAGATTAATTGTACCAAACAATCAACATTTTTTTTAAAGGAAAGAAAAGAGAAATATGTTTTCTTTATTTTTTTTAACACAAAGCTACTGCAAAAGGAGATTAAAATAGAGAAATGAGAAACAGAGAAACATAAGAGACTTTGAAAGATCTCATTCACTTTTGTATTACAAAAAGATCACACATGATTAAACTAGTTTAAAAAAAAAGTTTGGTAATCTTCCTAGCTAATACACTCTAGATTTAGAATCAAATGACAGATTTTTGTTTTCTTATTATGCTTCACAGCACTACTGTTCTCAATCTATAAGACATCTTTCTCCAACAAGAACCCCCAGCTTTCTCATTCTGGAAGATTTCTCTGCTCTGTTATTTCTTTTCTCTGATCATTTTCTCTCAGAACCTGGAATTTAATCTTTCTTGATACGTTTCTGAGCTCTGATACTTACTCTGAATTTCTAGAACATCTTTTTATATGGATACCTTCAATTCAACCTGAATTATACATTTTCCATTTCTTTATATGATTCTTAGGTGATTTCAGGATAGCACCCCTTCACTGGCTATATTTATTTCTCTTCCCTTTCTTTACATTCCAAGACTCAACTCTGGGTCATTTCTACCATTCGCATCTTAATCTACATTGATGTACTACAGAACTAGGTTGGCAAAAATCTAGAAATTAAGCCGAGTCTAGTACAAGCTTTTGTTACATATTCTGAACTAGGTCCTCATTCTAGCAAGGAAATCCTTTCAGACCTGCGTAATCAATTCACCAGTCTCACCACCACATTTTTTCCCCAAATACTTCCTCAACTTCCCAATGGTTTCATCTTCTCCTGCCACTCTTTCTGTCTCAAGTAACAACTTGCCCAATATTTTATTAGAAAAAAAGCCATTTGTGGAAAGATTTCTTTGGTTTCCTACTACTTAGCTCATATCAGATGCTTCTATGATTATGAAATCTCTCACCCCATTTTACAGGAAGAGAAGACCCATTTCCATGATAAATAAATCACTATTATAGGCACAAGTGAACTCAGTCAAACTCATTTTATCCTGATTATTGAATTGTCTTTCATTTAACGTCAATGTCTCCCTTTTTGCTTCTTTACTATCTACAAACTTTCCCATGTTCTCCATGTTTTCAGAAAACCCTTGCTTGGTTCATCTATTCCCCTGACTATTATACCATATTTTTCTCCCTTTGTATTATTGAATCCATTGACAAAGTCTTCTATAATTAGAGTTTCAAGATCCTTTCCTCTCTTCTCTTTTATATGCTATAGTCTGATTTCCAACACCATCATTCAATTAAGCTTTTTTTTTTTGTCCAAAGTTGCTAATGATCTCTCAATGGCCAAAGTAAACAGCAATTTCTCAGTCTTCATCTTTATCTCTCCTAAGCCTTTGACACAATTTATTATCTATTTTTTTTTCTTAATGCTCCCTTCTCTCTAGATTTTTATAATAAATTCTCTCTTGGTTCTCCTTTTATCTGTTGGATAACATCTTCACATTTTACTTTGATGGATCTTCATGTTTATTATATATTCTAACAATGGGGATTTGGTAAAACTATCTTGAGTTCTCTTCTCTTTTTGTTCTATTCAATTTTATTTGGCAAGAATATCATCTTCCATTAATTTCATTATCATTTCTATGCTGATGATTCTCAAATTTCCCTATATATCTTGAATCCTTACACTTCTTTCCCATCTCAACACTCCAACTTCCCTTTAGATATCTCAAAATAGATGTTCAATAGGCATATTAAAGTCAACACAATAAGAACTGCATTCATTATCTATGATTCTATCTATTTGTATATAAAACATTTGCATATATTACATACACATACCTATCTATAATATGTCCATCTGTCTGTATATCCATGAACTCATTGCATTCTAATGTGGGACTAAGGAGAGATGATCCATACAGGGGAATGATAATCAAAATGAGTTCTTAGGTTTGGAAAATGACTCAGATTTGAGTCAGCACAATAGAGGAGTAGATATAAATTCTTTCCAGTAACAATGACAATTATGATTTAGATATAGTTACAGAACTGGAAAATGAGAGGTGTCAACTGAGAAGAAAATAGCCAGGGTATAATGTGAAACATGGCTAGAGCCTTAATAGTTCATATGTTATAACAAATATCAATATCTATATATATGTATATATATATACACATACACACAAATACATTTATATAGTATACTTAAATATAATTATTTCTCCAATAGAATGTGAGAATATTACTTTAAAGTAATAATTATTTTCTCTTTCATATTCCCAGAGCCCTGTAAAATACCACATATAGAAGACAAATGTATAATTAAGTGAATAGAAATACACAGTTTCAAGATAGACAAATCACTTTGAATTTTATAAATTATGCCAGACAAGACATTACCACAATGATTACCACTCATAATTTCCATAAGTAGTAAGAAATGTAGATACCATTATCCCCATTTTACAGATGAAGAAAAAGAAAAACAAAGAGATTTGATGATATTCATAAGTCAATGATATTTATAGGATTTTCTGTGGAATTTTTCAAATTCAGGATATGAACCTTTTTTTTTCTGATTCCAAGCTCATTATTTTCCTTATATTATGATTCTAAGAAGTACTATGAATTAACTAATAAAAACTTTTAAAGTACCAATACTGTTTGGAAATGAAATATGTTAGGTGCTGGAAATAGAGCCGAGTAGAAAAAAGTCTCTGATCCCAAGAAGTTTAAATTCTTGTAGATACAGAGGCAAGATCTACATAAATGAGAGCATAGAATAAGTAAGGAATAATGCTATACTATCTTCTCTTTTATACAATTACTATCTAGGATGACTCAAAATTATTTATAACAGGATGTTTCAGAATAAAATATCTCAGAGGCTAAGTGAATTCTGATGGTTACTGCTAACAAAGCTTATGTAGATTGAAAATTCTTTCTTCCTTTTAAATGGTTTTCCTAGATATTAATATAAAATGCTGAAGCACCCTCATACCATTTCCTGTTATTTACCTTTGCAAAACGAGATCTCTCTCACTTAAATCAAGAGAAGTTTGATTCTTTACAAGCATCATCATTGAAAACAGGGGAGAGAGAGAGAGAAAAAAAAAGAGAGAGAGAGAGAGAGAGAGAGAGAGAGAGAGAGAGAGAGAGAGAGAGAGAGAGAGAAAGAGAGAGAGAGAGAGAGACAGAGACAGGCTGAGAGACAGAGAAAGAGACATAGTAGGGATCACTAAAAACTTTTTTTTTTGTTATTATTAAGGTAATAACTTAACTGGGTTGAGGTCAAGTTCAAGAATGATGTTAGACAAAATAATTACAAGTCGGTGAACACAACACCCGCATGTCTTGTGTGTGTGTGTGTGTATGTGTGTAAAATGTAACTTTTTTAAAAGTGTAAAATCATCCTGGCTCTAGACTAGAGGCTTGACTTATTTAATTTCCAAGATCCACTTAAACCTTGCATAACATTGTTCAAGTCCTTTGCCCTTTCTCTGCCATAATTGCCGATTTTTAAAATAAGGAGGTTTGACTAGTTTGGACTCTGAATTTCTTTCCAGAGCAACATCTATTACCCTCCAATGGAATTATTTCCAGGTCTCAAGACTTTGTTTTGAAATATTCTTTTAATCTTGTTCTATTATTCTTTTGTTAACCATGGTACTATCTTCCCTTTCAAGAATTCACTTTTCCTATCAGCCAATTGCCATATTTAGTCCTTACACAAAGCTATTTATTTCTTCCCTCCATACCTATGTATGGGCTTATATGTCATGCTAAATAGGATGTCCCTGACATTGGAATTGAAGCAAAGGAATCTATTGATGTGTAATCCCTAACATGAAATGATGCCCTATGGCTGCTAGTAGGTTTCAAAATACAACTTATCTGATCCATGAGAAGCATTTAACAAATGTCATGCTTGCTTTTTGACCCTTACAGGGGTGTACCGGAACCAAGTCTAATTAGCACTGGTTTTTGGCTATTCAATTTTCAGTCTGAGCATTTATGTCTTAGAAAATGTCAATGTCTGGGAATTAGTGATAGGTCTATTGTTTTGCTCATGGCCTAGATTTAAGATACTATTAACAATATATGAAATTAAAATTGGATTTATGCACATTCTCCCTCCCCAAAACTAAACAAACCAAATCAAAAAAACTTTCCTTAAACATTTTCTGGCAGACTTTTTAATAGTTCTATTAACATTGCTTCAGCCTAGAAGGAATACAAGAAAAGGTTCAAGAGAGGCTTGGTGACTTGAGATTAATAACAATAATAGTAGCAACAATCATCTTTGTTATTATTATTATAACTATATCATTTTAGGATTTACAAATTAATTTATATCCATTATCTCTTTTGAACTTTAAAATATCCATAATTGCATATGTATATGTGTATAACTGTAAGCCATTATCCAATAAATATCTCTTTATTAATAGCTACTATATATCAATCAGCATGAAAATTCTAGGAATACAAAAAAGAAATAAAAGGCAGTTCCTGCCCCTCAATTCCAATCTAATGGGGCGACAACAAATAAATAGAAACACACACACACACACACACACACACACACATGCTAAATTTCAGCTATATTCAGCATAAATGAAAAGTAAATAAGCAGGAATTAAGTTTTCCTATATTATATGCAGTTTTACTTGGGACTTATAGGAAACTAGAGGTTATAACAGGTGGAGATAAGGAGGGAGAGAGCATTGCAGGCACTGAGGACAGTCAAATTATATGCTGTAAATGTCTGCCTTATCTTTTTCAGTATTACTGGACCAAAAAGAATGTAGTGGGGAATAATAGAGAAGAAGATTGGAAAGAGAGGAAGGAGTACCTTAGGTTCCAAATGACTGTGAGTGCCAAACCCAGCATTTTGTATTTGATTCTGTAAGTAACAGGGAATCATTGAAGTTTGAGAATGAGGAGCCAGTCTTGGGGCTTATGATAATCACTTCAATGGCTGAATTGAGGATGGATTTTAAGAGAGCAAGATGAGGCTTGCTACTAACAAGATGATAGGACTTACATCAGAGCAGCCCATGGAGATGGTCATGAGCCAATAACTGTTTATTATAATTGTGGTTGTTGTTTGTTGGACATTCAGTTTGATTTTTCTGAAAGGCAGTTAGAGAGGCAAGCTTGGTAGTCAGCAGAGAGATTAGCACAAGATAGGTATATTTGAGAGTCATTAGTATAATTAATTAAATTCATGGGAGCTTATGAGTTATGAAGTGATGAGAGGGAGAAGAGAAGAAAGCCCAGGAAACACTTATAGTAAGAAGGAGTGGTCTGGATTAGGATTCAACAAAGTCGGGAGAAAAAAGAGTGTCAGATAGATAGGAGGAGAACAACCAGGAGAATTAGAAAATAAGGGGATTTTCTGTTCAGAAAACAAAGAGAAGAGAGAATCATAGAAGAGAAGGAATCAACACTGGCAAAGGTTACAGAAAATTCAAAGAAAATAAGGATTGAGAAAAGTTTATTGGATTTGATAATTAAGAAATTGTTGCTAACTGCAAAGAACAGTTTCAATGAAATGAAGCATTCTAAGGGGTTAAGAGTGAAAGGAGAGAGAAAGTGGAAGTACCTTTTATAAATAGCCTTTCAAGTATTTTAGCCATAACTCAGAGAGGAAATATATGATGAGTTACTGGGAATGGATGGATCAAACGAGGAGTTTTTGAATAGGGAAATGTGAGCATGTTTTAGGCAGTAGGAAGCAAACAATAAGCAGATAGTGGTTGACAATGTGTAACAGAGTAGAGTGACAGAAGAGGTAAACTGTTAAAGGAGAAAAGATGGAATAGGATTTCATGAGGATAGAGAAAGGTCAGCTTTCATAAGGAGCAAGGACATCAAATCATGATGAAGTGATTAAGAGGGAAGAAGAGGAATATCACAGTATATGACCTATTTTTTTCTGCAAAATATGAATCCACATTCTCAGCTAAAAGGGTGAGGAGATGAAGGGTACATCAGAAGTTTGAGGAAGATTTGGGACAGCATCTGTGGAAAGTGGGGTAAAGCATTGATAAAGGATTATCCAGGAGTAGTAAGAGCCCAATTGAGGTTGCATAGCATAAATTTTCACTGGAACTAAATACAACAGTGTTTTTTTTCCACCATCATCTAGGTACATGTGTGTAAGGACAAGGGTTGAAGAAGAATCAATAATGAAGATTGAGGAATGATAATCAAGGAAGTTATAATGGGTGTTAAAGATTAAAGAGTGGAGAATAGTGGAGAATTAATTAATTCACAACTAGGTCAAAATGTGGAAAAAATAGATAGTGGCAAGGGGGGATGGCCTGGGAACTAATTGAATGGCTCAAAGATGAGAGTTCAGCCTGAAATGGTTAAGGTTTAGATTATAATCAAAAAAGGGAATTTATGAATTCAGAATATTGAAAAGCCAATTGATCCCCTCCCAATAGTATCAAACAAATAGTAGGTGTTTCAAAAATGCTTATTGTCTTTCATTGGTTGATTGACTTTGAAGTGTAAAGTTGAGTTTAGCTACTTCCATTCAGCTATTGAAAGTCTAAAGTAGGATTCTAACCCAGATTTTCTTGACATTAAACAATGCATGCTAGCTACTATGCCACAATTAATTCCTTACAGTAACTCAAGAATTCATTGTGAATTGTCCAGGATTATCTAACTATTTATTGAAATCAAGTCAGCATTTATTTGGAAGAGAATAGTATTTCCTGATAGAAAATGTAAGATTGATTTTGGATTGGCAGAATAATTTGTTCTCTCTCTCTCTCTCTCTCTTTCTCTCTCTCTTTCTCTCTCTCTCTCTCTTTTCCTCTCTCCCCCTTTTTCTCCCTTCTTGCCTCCCTCAATTGCCTCCCATTGTAACTTCTTCAGGTTTTAAATTGGTTTTGTCTTTCTTTTTATATCCCACGATTAGCACACTCTGACTTGCAATAAGCACTTAATAAATGGTTGTTACCTAATTGTAGACAACTGTATGATACAATTTACAATCAGACGTGTACTTTGTGACCACTTTCACCATTAATTTCCATTTGTTTTGATTCTATAAATGGAAAAATCAAAAAAAAAATTCTATTGAAATCTTGCCTCGGAACATATTTACTGGGTTATTCAGAGCAAGTCTCTTAGCTGCTTATTCTCTAAGGTTTTAAGTTGCAAAGATTCTGTTTTGGAAGAAGGACATTCCTCACCTGAGCTTTCCATTTCCCAGTGAAACCAGTGCTCTATTCTCTGCATTCATTCATTATCTCTAATGGAAAGACATCATTTATTTATTATTATTATTGTTTATTTCCCTGAGAGATACAAATAAAAATGTTTATGGAAATAAACCAGCTCAATTTAACAAGTAAAACCTTTTTCCTGTTTTTTTAAAATTTCTCTTGCAATTTTTTTTCATATAAAAATTATGAGATACGTTGCAATAGATATAATTGCCATCCAGAGTATGTGAGCTAATCCCACTCCATTTTTGTTTTGGACAGTAGTTAACATAGCCCACAATGATTATTTTGCTCTTTGTTGTATTTCCTTCTTATTTTCAGAAGCAGAAACTTATTTTATTTTAAATAACATGATGATATTTTTAAAAGAAATTAGTATAGTTTTAAGACTCATAAAATATTCATTAGACCTATTCTAGGCAAAGAATTATGCTAATGATAGTCTTGCCAAATGCCAACAGGTAATTTTGTAATATTTGAAGCCCTAGTGATAAACTGCCATTTTTAACCCAAAATATGTACCTATTCCTCTAAAATATATTTATTTGTTTAATGGATGGCTACATTCATCTAGCTCTCTAGCTCTCTATTCATCTGCCTATCTATATATCTATCATCAATCTATCTATCTACCCATCCCCCTGCCTATTTATCTATTTATCTTTCTATTTATGTACTTATGCTACTACTGATGGAAGAATTTATATATCCATCTCTCTACCTATTGTCTTGTTTATCTAAGCACTTTCCCATCCATTTATCCATCCATTCATCTGCCTTTCAGTCCATCTGCCCATCTGTCTATCTATCTATCCATTTATCTATATATCATTTATCTATCTATTTATCTATCATCTATGTCATGTCTGTATTTTAAGGCAATACAGTTATCCCTGCCTCAGTCTTTCCACTCAGTTACAGAATCACAAAATCCCAACATTTCAGCTACCTCAGCAGCCAGCTAATGAAAACTCTGCCAGGAAAAGGATCTTTGTCACATACTACCAAATAACCAGTCACCTTTTCATGGAAAAACCTCAAATGAGAGTAAACCAATTTCCTATGGAGACAGTCTATTTCACTTATGGATAGTTCTAATCTTAGCCAATTTCTCCTCACAAAAAAAAAATTAAGTGAATTTCTTCATATCTTTTCTCCCCTCTTCTGATACTTTTTTGTAGAGCTAAATTAAACATAGAGGATGTCACTTTGACTAGATAACCCTTCAGCTACTCAAAGGTAGCAAGTATATCTCCTTCAAGATAGCTGCCTAAGCTGAATATTCCCAATTCTTTCAGTTCTTTCTGTTTTACAATAAAATCTTCTATTCTAAATCTTTCTTTGTCGTTATATAGAATTATCCCACCTGTGGCCCAGTTCCCCAACTGAAGAAAGATGGCCAGCATACCCCAAAATTAACTGCTTCAGCAGAGGTAGCAATGGGTTTGAAGTCATAAAGAGATAAATTTAAATCCAGCCTCAGATGCTTATTGACTCTGTCACCCTGATCAAATTGTTTTACCTTGTTTGCCTCAGTTTCCTCATCTCTAATCTGAACTGGAAAAAAGAAATGTTAAATCCTTCCAGAATCTTTGCCAAGAAAATGTCATGGATGGTCATGAAGATTTAGACAAAAATGAAAATAATTGACTAATTGACACTCAAAATATTTGCCCATAATGAACCAGACATATTTTTTTCCTACTCCTTTACTGATTTTACTTTTTGATCTTGTTTTCCCCTGCTGCATGAGAAATACTTCACCTCAATCATCTACCTTCCTATCATCCAGCTCTAGGAAGTTAGTTTTTGTTTTCCTTCTTTAGAAAGGGAATTTTTTCTTGTTTGCTGGTGTTTGCGTTCCTAGAACTGATCCCAATTCCTGACACATAGGTTTAATAAATAAATACCCTATTTCTTTGAGTTTCTCTCACTCTGCCTCTTTATCTCTGACTCTGTTTCTTTCCCTGTTTGTCTGTTTCTATGAGTTTTATAAATAAGGAATATTGTCCCATGCTTCAGAGCAGCTTTTCAAAGGAAAAGATCACTTTCATACCAGAAAACTCAGAACAAAGCTATGGCGTGGGAAGAATGGTGGTAATCAGAATATTGTTTTTTGTTTGTTTGTGTGCATCATTTTTTATGTTCTGCTCATGAAGACAAGAGGTTCTTCCTTCTATCATTCACAACCAATAAATCCCGTGCTTAATATGAATATTTGACAGCCTCGCTGCCATCATGATAAATGAATATATGGGCACATGAGTGAAATAAGTCTTTGTCTTGTGTAAAATATAAGCGTCTTCAGTAGGTCAGCACAGGATTTATGGCAAGCAAGAGAATTGCCTAGGAATGGATGGCTTCCTTAAAGAGTTTTAAATACTCATTTATAGGTGTACATGATTTCTCTACCTGAGGAAATAATTTATTTTCTCCAGCTGTGGCAGTGTCAGACCAATGTACAATTTTGTTTCTCTGGACTTCCAAAGATAATTAATGGAGAAAAAAACAAAAAAAATCAAAAATTAAGTTTGTGCCAGATTACACTTTATGATTTGAAATCTCATCTGGGTGTGAATAATGTCTCTTCTACTTAGCACTCTTGTCACATTGAGCAAGATATTTCCTCTTTCTTAGACCAAGTTTCCTCATCTGTAAAAATGAGGTGATTGGATTAGATAGCCAGTAAGGTCGCCTCAATTTTGAAATATGTCATTTTAGAAAAATAAATAAAATATATAAAGGAGCTATATCTTCCTAAGTTAAGGGAGTCCTTGTGTATGAAACACATGGATCAATGGAAATCACAATCTTTCCATATCTTTGTAGGTGTAATTGCAAGTCATTTGAAACATACAGAAGTTGCCATGTATGTTTGGTCACCTAATGATAATGATCAATGATGAATATTATTTATCCATTAACTCATGGGTGGCACAGCAGCATCTAGGTGACAGAGTGCCTAGATTATTTGTAGTAGAGTTCAAAAATCTGAGTTCTAATTCAGGCTCAAACATTTACTAACTGTGTGACCACTGAGAAGTCATTTTATTTGTTTGCTTCAATTACTTCAGTGCTAATGTAGCATTTGTATCCCAGAATAGTTATAAGGACCAAATAAAGTAATAATTGTAAAGCACTTTACCAGTTCCTGAAAAATAGTATGCATTCATTTCCCATATAAAAACTGTTCCACTAAGGGCTTAGACACACACACACACACACACACACTCTCTCTTTCTCTCTCTCTCTCTCTCTCTCTCTCTCTCTCTTTCTCTCTCTCTCTCTTTCTCTCTCTCTCTTTCTCTCTTTTTCTGAGTCTCCATTTCTCTGTTCTCTATCCTTTCTCTCTCTCTTTCTTGGTGTGTATTTCTCTCTTTCTCTCTATCCTCTATCTCTTTGTCTATTTCTCTATCTCTGTCTCTTTTTCTCTCTCTCTGCCTTTCTCTCTCTCTCTGTCTCTGTGTCTTTCTCTCTCCAAATAATAAATCCATGTATTTAATATAGTTTAAAATAATTCTATGTTTTTACATGCTTCACTCCTAATTGCCTCATTTCTATCCTTTGGAGAGCTTTTCTGGTTCAGCTAAATACACTGTGTGTTCTGAAGGTCAAAAAGTCCACTGTGTGTGTGTGTGTGTGTGTGTGTGTGTGTGTGTGTGTGTGTGTGTGTGTGTTTTCTTTCACTTATTCAAAGAAGGTGGAAATGTTCTCCCTGCCTACCTTCATTCCTAGTTAAACAGCTTTTAGGTACCAATTTCTGAGACTTTCAGGAATTCTAACCCAAAGAAACTTACAATCCAGCATTCTAGTTTTGTGTGGTTTTCTGATCTTCCTCCCAGACTGATGTCAAGTCTTTGTTTAAAACAACAACAACAAGAACAAATAAGAACATGAAGACAACAATGACAATGTTGAGGTTGGTGATTTTGATAAAGGTGGCAGTGAGGGTGGTGGTAAGCACCTGACTATTAAGTGTGGGTGAGCAGGTTTATTCAAAGTCTTCTGCTTTTCCTAGCATAGATATCATTGTGTGGTTCATTACTTAACATCATGCTCTGATGTCCTTAAGATAACTGCAGATAATGGTGAATGGTTTATTCATAAGACTAGTCTTTTGTTACGAGAAGAAGGTGATTTCTCCCAAATAGTGGGCCTTGGTCCAAACTAGACTGATTTTTCTTTCTTTCTTTCTACAAATAGCTTCCTGATTAATGTTATCATGGTTCTTAAATTCCAACTTTATGAAATCTTAGGTTGGAGGATGAGGAGGGGTTGGAAGGCTAGATTTGATTAAGAGAGCCTCTCTTTCTTGTTATATGCTTATAATACTTCCCAAATGAACCAACAGGTAACATTAAAAATTTCCATGAATATAGCATTACTTTCCAATGGGATAATATCTAATAATGTTATTGATTTAAGCAGTCTTAGGACATGTATTGTAATTTTAAGGATCCTTGGAATAAAGTATGGTAGAGTGAGAAATCTGAAAACATAGAATGTTAAAGCTTGAAGGGACCTTGAATATAGATTTCAGGGCTAGAAGAGACCTCAAAATAGAAGATATCATTTCAAGAATTGACAGTGCACGTCAATTCTTTTTCCCAGAACATAAAATTTCCAGAGATGGGAAAGGTCCAAAGATTGTGAATTGCAGATCTTTACTGTTAGAATAAAATGTGACACATGTGAAGGCCTTTAAAATCCAGAATCTAAAAATGGAAGTTTTCTTACAACATCAATCAAAAATCAGTACGAAAGAAACAACAGAAAATATTAGCAATCATCTGGTTTCTAACCTTGTAAACTTAACAGACAAGGAATTGAGGCCAAGAGAGGATGAGATCACACAAGCATTATAGAGTACACAAACAGGAGCAATTAAAAATATGCTTGAAGAAGTTGGCCGGAACCAAATTTCTAAGAATTCTGAAATATGTCTGTAAAAAGTTAAGAATTATGTGGAGAGTTTTTGTTGTTGTTGTTGTTGTTGATGATGCTGATGATGTTATTAAGATATTTGGAAAGAATCACTGAGAATAAGCAAAATAATATCTTACTAACTGACTCATTCAAGGAATAGAGTAAGAGATATCTATTCTATGAATGATAAGGGAAGACAATGGGTCTGTCATGTAGACAGAAATAGTAGACAACATCTGATCAGCTATACAGACATTCAAAATTTAAATAAAGAAAGGAAGGTTTATAATATTGAATAGCTATTACATAAAAGAAATAGTAAAATAAATTCATGTTTATCATCATTCATTTATTGTGTAAAGTCATATGTTAAGTTTGAGAATAAAAAGTAAAATAAGCAAGCAAACCAAAAATTCTTACGGAACTTACAGAAGAAATACAACATTACAAAAACTATTCAAAAGATTTAAAAAATAAGAAACTTGGGAATAAAAGACTTTCCTCTGCAACTAAGTTTGTTTAAAAAGCAATGAAGAAAGAAACAATCAGGATGGCAGAGTAAAGGCAGGAGCTGTCCTGAATTCTTCTCCCATCCCTCCAAATCCCATTAGAAATGCCCCTTAACTAATTCTAGAGTATCAGAACCCACAAAAGATGGAGTGAAACATTTTTCCAGTTCAAGGCAACTTTGAAGATTTGCAGAAAAATGCTGCTGAATGAGCATGAGAAAGGAATACAATTCAGCACAGGACTCATACTGAGTCCCAGTAAATCAGGAGGAGGCCTTGTGGGGACTGAATCATTGGCAGCAGTTGGGGTTTCCATACTTCTCAAACCACAGAGGACAAGAGGAGAAGCCAGATAATGGGTTAGGAAAAGATTTACAGAAGTCTTTTTTGTTGACAGCAGGGGCAGGATGTTGTTGCATCGCCTGTGCTTCTATCTTGGTCATAGACCAGGGTCTTACTACCAGTGTGTAAATCAGGATCCTCACAGACCAGTGCATGGTACAGAGTACCAAGCATAACTCTTTCCAGATTATACTACCTTAGAACATCTGAAAGACTAAAATCTCCAGAAATACTTTTGAGAATAGTTACACAAAAGTCCTGAGGTTTTGGACAGTGTAATTTTCTCTTGGAAAGCATAGTTCCATTTCAGTAGAGTTGACAAACAGACTGGAAAATGAACAAACAATAGAAAAAAAATTGACCACAGAAAATCTCGATGGTTTGATGGTGAAAAGGAAGATGAAAATGAAAATGGTCTCAGAACAACAACATCAAAGTTCCTGCATTTAAAACCATAGAGAAAAACACATATGAATTGGTTTCATTGAAAAACTCAAAAAATATTTTTCAAACTAGGTAGAAGAGATAAGGGAAAAAAAATTGAAAGAGAAATAAAAGTGATGAAGGAAATCATGACAAAGGAGTCAACAGCTTGATAAAGGAGGCATACAAAATCTTGAAGAAAATAACACCTTAAAATCATAATAGGTTAGGGACAGCTAGGATAGAGCATCAGCCCTCAAGTCATGGTTCAAATTGTTCTCAGACACTTAATATTTCCTGGCTGTGTGAACTCGGGCAATTCACTTAACCTTAATTGCCTCAGGGGAAAAAAAGTACACATACACCCACACACAATAGGTTAAATGGTAAAAGAAGCACACAAATCCAGTGAAGAGAAGATTGCCTTGAAAAGCAGAATTGACCAAGTGGGAAAAAAAAAAGATTTAAAAAATCTCACTGCAGACACTAATTTCTTAAAAGTTTGAATTGGGCAAGTGCAAGCTAATGACTTTATGAGACATACAAAATCAAACAAAATTAAAAGCATGGAAAAATAGAAGAAAATATCAAATTTCTCATTGGAAAAACAAATGACTTGAAAAATTCACCCAGAAATGTCATTGCACTTAATGAAAATCATGATCAGAGAAAGAGTTTAGCCACCATATTTCAATAAATTTTCTGGAAATCTTCCCTGAAGTAGTTTAGAAGCAGAGGTTAAAATAAAAATTAAGAAGAATCCACTGGTTATCTCCTAAAATAAATCCCAAAATGGAAACTCTCAGGAACAGTATGGCAAAATTCCAGACTTCCCACATCAAGGAGAAAATACTGTAAACAACCAATATAAATTCAAATATCACAGAGCCAAAAATGAGATAACAAAAGATTTATCACCTTCTACAATGAAGAACTAAAGGACTTGAAATGTGATATTCCAAAAAGCAAAAGAGCTGGATTTATTACCAAGAATCACCTGAACAGCAAAATTGAATATAATCTGTTAGAAGAAAAAAATAGATATTCAATGAAGCAGAGGATTTTCAAGCATTTCTGAATAAAAGACCATAGCTTAATAGAAAATTTGACTTTCAAATAAAGATAAATCATAAGGCATCTGATAAGATTAAACAATTTCTATTCCTACGTGGGAAAATGATAATTGAACTTCTGAAACTTTGTCACATTTATTTTTTTGGGGAAAAATAATTGGGGTTAACAGATTTGCCAGGATCACACCGTTAGTAAGTAAGTGAGTGTTTGAGTCCACATTTGAACTCAGGTTCTCCTGACTCCAGGACCAGTAGACTACTTATTGTACCATGTAGGAGCCCTGTATTAGGGCAATTAGAAGAACATAGATTAAAAAACAGAGATATAGGGTGAATACAATGGCATAATTATCATAAAAAGTTAAGAGGTGAGAAAAGAGAATGCACTAGGAGAAGAGGAAAAGAAAAGGTAAAATGGGATAAATTATCTAACATAAACAGGAAATAGATTGTATAGGAGAGTGAGAAAAGGGGGATTTTTATAGGGAAGGGATAATATGAAGCTTATCCTCATAAGAATTGGTTAAAAAATCAGTAATATACACACTCAATTGGATAAAGAAGTATGTACATACAGAAAAGAAGGGGATAAGAGAAGTGAATAGGGTGCTGATAGAAGGAAGGATAGTTAAGGAAGATAGTGATCAGAAGCAAAACAGCTTTTAAAATAAGGTAAAATGAGGGAGGAGAAACAGATTGTGTGTATGTGTGTGTATGAGAGAGAGAGACAGAGAGAGAGAGAGAGAGAGAGAGAGAGAGAGAGAGAGAGAGAGAGAGAGAGAGAGAGAGAGAAGAAAGGGGGAGGGACAGGGACAGGGAGGAAATAAGATGATGATAAATTCATTGTCAGTAATCATTACTATGAAAAAATACAGTGAGTTTTTTCTGATGATATAGATTTTATTTTTAAACATATAGAAAAAAGTCAAATTTATAGAAATGAGTCATTTCTCAGTTGACAAGTGGTCAAAGGATATGAACAGACAGTTTTCAGATAAAGTAATCAACACTATTTATAGTCATGAAAAAAATGCTCTAAATCATTTTTGATGAGAGATTCAAATTAAAACAACTCTGTGCTATTTTCTCATAGATTTTTGTCTGTGTTTTATATCACAGAAGAACTTATATGAAATCTGTTTTGCATGAATGAACATGCATATGCTAAGTCAAAAGGTTTGCTTCTTAATGAGGGAGGAGGGAGAGGATTTGAAATTCAACTTTTGACAAAAAGGAATTTTAAAATTGTCATTATATGTCATTGGAAAAATAAAATCTTAAATATCAAAAATATAAATACATGAGCAAGTCTGTGATTTAGAAGTGAGCAAGAATTGTATTCACAGAATTAGGAAGAGGCAGTCTATATGAAGACATAGAGACGAAAAGTGGAATTTTGTCTACAAGTGAATACAGGGAAAGGCACAACAGGAAGGAAAACAGGAAAAGAAGGTAATAGTAATGGTTTGTGGGACAGTTCGTGGGGCAGAGCAATGAGCATGAAATGATTCTTTTTTTAATTCATTTGGAAAATATGAGGAAGTAGAAAGAAAACCAGTTCCTTAAATCCATATGCCTTTGAACATTAACGATCTCATTTGTGATGAATTACATGTCAGGAAATCATGACCACTAATATTTATGAGCATACCCACATCCTTCTCATCTTTTTTTATGAAACAGTTAAAATTCTGCATCATAGGCTGAAAAGCTGAGTTCAAATTCAGCCTCAGGCACCTACTAGCTGTGTGACCTTGGGCAAGCCACTTAATATTGTTTACCTCAGTTTCCTTGTTCTATAATGAGTTGGAGAAAGAAACAGTAAAGCATGTCTGAATGTTTGCTACAAAAATCCCAAATGGGATCAGAAAAACTAAATATAACTGAAATAACTCAACAACAAAACTAATGCTCAATAGAGTCTTAAATCACATGCTATTTTATTATAGAGTCACCAGAGAATCATAACAAAATTTGATTAACCTGGTCAGATTTATATTTAAGGATTATCTACATTTTTGACAGATCCGTGGAGGATATATTAAAAAGAACAGAAATGAAAACAGGGAAACAATTAGTATGCTTTTCAATGATCTAAAAGAAAAAGAATTACATGTCACATGGGATGAGAAAGTGAAGAAGAGTACAAGATGTATAAGTGGAAGTAGTTTCCACATTTTTGAAATAAATAAATATTTAGAAAAATAAACACACACACACACACACATATATATGTATGTATTATATATATATATATATATATATTACATGTATAGGTGTGTAAACACACACATACAATTACACAATGAAAATTTATAAATAGCCACTATTGGAAAACCAGTAAGAGGCAAAAAAAGTACAAAACAACATGTTTCTTTGTTCAATATTTATGTTAATCTTTGAGACATTTTTCATAATTGAGAAGAACTAAATGAAGTTTTTTTTTTTTTTTTTAAATTACTGGGTTTTAGTTTGTGATGCACAACTAACTATTACACAAAAAGATGGGAAAGATATGGGTATATTCATAAATATTAGTGGTTGTGACAATGAGATACATATGATCACACATGAGATTGTTAGTATGCAAAACTGTACTTCTGGTAATATAACTCACATGGATTTAAAGAGCTGATTTTCTTTGTACTTTGTCATATTTTGCAAATGAAAGTAGGGAGAATTATCATGGGATTGCAGAATTGAAGAATCTCACATAAAACAGAGACTTTCTCTTACTTTTTATTTTAGATCATACATTTGAATTGATTTCAATTACAAGTTCAGGGAGGTATTCTTTGATGAGAGTTTGTACCCAAAAAGATCTCAGGGTTTTAATGAAATGCAAATTCAGCATTAAATACCAGCCAAAAGTACTTATGTGATCTTGGAATGCAATAAGATAATATGATGAGAATTCATATTATTATAGACTTAGAAGATGATTGAAAATTTACTGTAGAGCCCTTTATTATTATAAAAAGGAAAATAAGTGCCAAAGTATATGAGATTCATGGCTTCTAGGAATAAGGAAGAGTCCTATCATACCCATGGTGTTCAGCAAGATGGCCAAAAAGTCCCTTCTCATCCTAAATCTATGATCCTGGGATCATTCTAATAAATGGAGGGATGTAATTGAAAAACACACAACATATAAAACATTACCATGCTTATTATTTATTGATTTTTATATCTAGCATTTTCCTGGAAAGTGAGATAGAGCTACACAGAGAGATAGGAAGACAGAGACAGGGACAAAGTGAAAGACAGATGTAGAGAAATCAGTACAAGTATTTTTATCTGTTCATTTGTTTTTGGTTTGGTTTTGCTTATCAGTTCCCAATAAAACTCATCTAAGCCCATCAGCAATACTTAGTGCATCTCACTAAAATGTTTGACTTAGAGAAAATAACTTGATCTCAGTTCTCTTATCTATAAAATGGGATTAAATTCCCTCCCCCCTTTTTATTCATCTCCCAGGAGTATTGAGCAGATGTAATGGAATTTTCATGTTCAGAAATATTATTATCTCTTAAGCAGAAAGCTTTCTCTGTGAAAGAAGAGATTGTTTTTTCTCCTTTTATGGAAAAGGTGCTCTATCCATTCAATGTCTGACTCCATGTTATACATGAAGACAATATCCTTTGAAATTCTTGTGTTTCTCTTCTAAAAATTGTAATTGGTCCATGAGTATGAACATCATTTAAAGAATTCTGAATGTTCTTTCATGGATCAAAGGCAATTTCATCTTGATGCTGTTGTTTACCTTAAATTGGATTACATTTTGAAAAATAACTATGATATGGATTTGGCAAATAAAAAATGGTATTTATTTACAACTTTTGGGGGAGTCAGGAGGTTAGTTAAAATCTCCCTGACTTCTTCTAACTTCTTATATCTATCTGAAATCTTCTAGGGTAGAGAATTTTTTAAACCTCTCTTTGTATTTTCAGTATTTACCATTTAATTTTAACAAATAGTAACCTCTTAATAAGTACTTATTAACTTTACTTCTTCCAGTTTATTTAGATAATGTAGTCATTTATGTCAAAACCGAAAAGTTTCAAAAAATAACACCAGAAGACATCACCTAAGGAATATTACTATTAAAAACATATCCTTCCTCTCTCTCTCCCCCCATCATTAGAAACATAGAGTATTTAAAAAAGGCATTTGTTTAGTTTCACAAAGACAAAAAATAAGCTATATTATTTGCCCCATCCATTTATGGACCTATGTCATTGTCTGTTCTCATACCAATCCAAGTTACATGTGTTGATTCACCAGTTCAATGATTTGTCCACCTGTTCCCAGCACCTACATTATTGTGAATTAAATTGGATTCATCTGGTTCATGTTGGATTCTGCCCTTGGCCCTATCTTGTACCCTGTCCTTAACTCATCTAATATCCAACCCTGCTGACTTCATTCTTTTATAATTCCACAGGATTTTCTCAATGATTATGGAGAAAGAATTTCTTTTTCTACAGAAAGACGCTAAGCCATTTCCATAGAATAGTATATCACACTCTACATAAAAATCACTACAGCGAAAACCACATATATTATGCCGATACAACTTACTGAAAGACCCAGTGCCAAAATGATTTCCCAATTTTTAGAGATAAGAAAAAGATTTAGGCCCATGATTTCATTGACCTTAGGAATTCCCTGGTTGATGAAATGATCTCTATCAATGTATATTTTCACCTTTTCAGAATTGTATTAAATTAAATAGTTCCCTAGAGTACTAACAGCGTAAGTGACTTGACCAGGATGACATAACCAGATGTGACAGAAGCAGGTCTTAAATTGAGGTCTTTTTAGTTGAGACCACACATGCTATATGCTTTGCTGCTTTCCCTCTATTTTTAAATATTTTACAAAATAAATATAAAATATAAAAAAGAATCTGATTATGTGCCTTTCCTTCAAAGAAAACAGAAGCAAAGAAATCAACTAATACAAAAAATAATCAAGCCAATAATATACTTTTATTTACCCTCTACACTGCTCCCTCCACCCCACTAAGGACATCCTGTAGGCTATTTTATTTCAACCTACCTTTCCTTATTATTTCCCTCTCCTCATTCTCTTCCCTTTCCCTTCCTTTCTTTCCTCCCTTCCCTTTCTTCCTTTCCCTCCTCACTTCTTTCCTCCCTTCCTTCTTTTCTTCTTTCCTTCCCTCCCTCCCTTCTTCTCTCTGTTGCTTTTTTTTAAATCTAGCTATAAGTATCATTTGTTTATGCTGATTTCTCTCTGCATCACTATAGGTGTTAAATGTTCCCTTGAATCGTCCTTGTATATCATCTTCTTTATGCCATATTATTCTATTCTATTAATATACCATAATTTATTCAATCACGTCTTAATTAATGAAAAATTATCTCCATTTCCCCTTTCCCTTTTAAAGAAAAAAGTAATTTGGAATATGTTTATATATAGGTTTATTTCTCTGCTTAAAAAAATAGGATAAAGTAGTATTTACGAATTGCTGGAACTGAAGCTAGGATCACTTTTGTGACTCATTAGATATTGCTTTATTGCTCTCCAGGATACCTTTTCCAGGATTCAGGGCTCACCAAGAAGGTGCTTATTATGGCATTTACTTTCCTAAGTTCTTCTCCCAACAATGTTCTAATGCATCATTGTTTTTCATTTTTGCTCTATATGCTGCTATTATTACTGCTGTTGTTGTTATTTGCCATTATAGTACAATTCTGCTAAAGTAACATCTGATTATCCTCTTCTTTCATGTAGTTATGGTTATTAGGGGATTTTAGCAACTTTACTAGCATATACCAAACTTTTAATAAGCATTTGTTGAAATATTGATATGTAACATTTTTAATTTCTTTAAAATAGTTAGCTGACTATTCCTCAAAGTTTTAACTATGAATTGGTTGAAGCTTTTTTTTTTTAATTTTGTTTTTGTTTTTGTTTTTGGACAGATGAATTAAGGTCTGTGATTTGAATTAAAGGAAGGATTTCTGGATAGGAGAGGAGCTACTTTTGCTATTGCTATACTTATCATATAATGCAAATTGAAATTGTCTCACTTCATCAATCCCAAAATGACCTTATTCCACTTTTAGCAGTGATTGAAGGAGTCTTTGTGACTTTAAAAAAATATTCTACAAGCTTATTAGTAATTCTGAAATTGAAGGGAAAATAAAGTCTTCATGTCAACAATGAGCTATACTACTACAAAGATACCATATGTCATTAATGCCCATCTTTTTAAAATTTTAAAACTACTCAGATTCCATCCCCTTATGGGTTTTTATATGTAGTTTTTATAATTTATTATTTTTTTTTTACAAATACCAGGTTCTACTTCAGTGTTCCATATTTTATTCCATTGATTCATGTTTCTTTTCTGTTTTTTTTTTTCAGCTCCAGAGGGTTCTTAAAATTATGTATTGTAATATCCATTGAAATCAGGCTACAGTCCCCCATTCACTGGTTATTTTATATTGACTTTCATTATATTCAGTTTTATCTATAATTCCATATGAAATATTTTCAAATATTTTAAATCACAAAACAAGCAGTTTATAACATAGGCTAGAATACAGCTGGTCTCAGATTCAGTATAACATGGAGTAATTGGGTGATAGTGGCAAGCATCTTTATTTCTCAATGTTTCCAGAGAACTCACATCTCCCAGGTGCATAAAATTCTCTTACCTACATCAAGATGGGAGGATGTTCAATCCCTATTTTTTTTTTCCTAATAATAAAGTTGCAGGCTTGGGGTAGGGGGACACTTTTAGTATTTCAATTGCTTTGCATTAAATCCATAGTTTGGGGAAAGTATTACCATATTTATTTTTGTCTTTCCTTTCTGTGAACAAATGTGAATTGTTTATTGAGGCATATATTTATTGTCATTAATTAATTCTGACTTTTATTTGCACATCTCTTACTGCTGTTATAATATAATGAGGAAGAATCATTATCATGTATTGAAAACGGGCCTATGATACTTGCTATGTGACCCTAAATAAATCACTTAGTCTTGTTTGCCTCAGTTTTCTCATCTGTAACATGAGCTGGAGGAGTATCTCTGCAATAAAGCCACACATATATTCACAAAGAGTTGGCCATGATTGAAAAACAATTGAACAAAATTTCTATACACAATTTTCAAACCTTCATTTATTCATTTTATCAATTTGGTATCATCCTTGATTCTTTATTCACTTATCCCATAAGCCTCATAATGTATTAAGATTTTTCATCTATACAACATTGACTCCATTCACTCTCATATTCATCATCTTATTCAGGTCTTCATGACCTCAAGGCTTGCCAAAGAGTTTCCCATTTATTTTCCCTTTCTTAAGTCACTCTATCCTCCAGTCCCCTTTCTACAAAGCTGACAAACTGCTCACCACAAAGCACAAGTTTAATCATGTCCCAGTCCATTTAAAGAAATCTCAATGACTACTTACCAAATCTCTAATAAAGTATAAATGTCCATTTTCATTTTAAACCTTTCAAAATTTGGTTTAAGCCTAGCTGCATAGAACTGATTATTGTGTGTGCACAGATCACCCCCTTTTCTCTAAAAATTAACTCTCTTCAAGCTTGCCTCTCAAAAAAATTTAGCTGTCTGAAAGACTTAAATCAAGTGACAACTCTTTGGTGGAACATTATTATCACTAATTATTCCTTCCATCCAAAAAATTGTCCATCAATTTTCCATTCCCTTACTTCTATATGTGTTGTGTCATTTCATTGGAACATAATCTTCTTGAAGGAAGGATAAGTTTCATCTGAAATATTTTTGGTATCACCAACAATTTGCACAGTTTCTATTGAATAACAGGATGATAATAAGTGATTTCTGAACCTAATTGAATTGATGCTTCTATTCCAATATAGATTTTATATTTTAATATCAATGAGTATTCAATTTCACCTAAATTTTCCTTTTATCAAATGAAGTGATAATTTCTCCTGCATTTTTCTTACATTCATGATATTTATTGATTGATTTTCTGGTGTGGAATCACATATTTTCTACTTATAAATCATTTTTATAATCATCCTCAATAATTTTAGATGTACTATTGCATTTTCTTTGTGAATATTCTATTTAACATGTTTACATCAGTATTCATTATTAATACTCTTATTTGAAATTTGAAATCAGGGTGCTGAGTCTTCCAGATTCAAGGGCTGATACTCTATCCAATGTATCAACGATGGTATTTGAAAGCATGGTCATGAGAACCTTTCTGATATATTGAAAAAATTAATCTGATTTGTGACAGGACAGGAAAACTCTGATGAATTGATGGGTGAACTTAACCAAATTATTTTACTATTTTGAGCCTAAATTTGCCAAATATAAGGATTTGATTTTATTATTTTCAAGGTTATTTCCATCCTGAGAATTATAAGATTCTACGAAATAGTTACCCTACTTTGTTTTAAACTAATAGAAGAAAGCCCTCCAAAACTTCTCCAAAGCACCTTTGGGAATCTAGCTTGGGAATGAGCTGGTGAGGCAAGGCAATCTTAGGATTTCATTGACCTAGAAACCTAGATTTAATCTGCCTTTTCAGAGAAGTAGAAACCTGGAAAGAGTGTTAGTACTGACATGAAGTATCTGTGCTCTATTGGAGCATTCAGGACACAGCTCTTTGAGTTCTTCAAAATAACTCTTGTTAAACCCAGTATTTAGCACTGGACAAATCATGCAAATGGACAAATAATAGCAACTTAGTTCATGTTTGTGGAATGATTCACTTAAAATATTTCACTTTGTATTTCAAGATCCCAGATTTTTTGTTGTTATTGTTAATTGTTAAATCAACGTAGTTATTAGCTAATTTAAGCATAGCAAATGAGATCAGGAAAAACCTCATGCATCAGATGCACTTGAGCTAAACCTTGAACTGGACCTCATTCTAGGAGAGAGACTCTGAATCTGAATTTAAGAGGTCCACTATTCAAATTTGGTTTTAATACTTACTAGCTATGTGACCCTGAACAAGTCACTTAATCTGTATCTGCTTCCATTTCTTTTATTATACCATGAGAAAATTAATAGTACTTATCCTCTAGGGTTGTTGTAAGTATGAAAAGAGATATCTCTCTTAAATTACCTAGCATAGTGCCTAACTGCTATAGAAATAGTCATTCCTTTCACTTGAAGAAGGCAAAGATTTTAATATGTAATTGTTTGATTTATTGCACACTATTAAAATGACTGCCGTTATCCATCCATACATCTATCTGTCTATCTATCTGTCTGTCTGTCTGTCTATCTATCTGTCTATCTATCTAACTACATACACATGAATATATTTCTACATATAGACTTAAAATATTTATATAATATATGAATAGAGACATAATACATGTATACAATATACATATAACTATATTTGCGTATACATGTGTAGAAGAAAAACTCTTCAGAATATATATTGCTAGTACCTTTGTTTTCTTTGTATTATTCTTGCTTATTGTATACCCACAATAATATATTGAGCTCCCTTGTGGCAGAGAAAGTTTCATTTCTCTATCTGAATTTCCAGAACCTTGTAAATGTCAGGTATATGTTACATGTTTACTCAATATTTCTCAAATTATATTTATCTTTGAATACAAATTCTGCAAAAATATCAATGACAAATGTATAAAGTATCCAAAACTTGGAG
Organism: Antechinus flavipes; assembly: GCF_016432865.1. NCBI lineage: Eukaryota > Metazoa > Chordata > Mammalia > Dasyuromorphia > Dasyuridae > Antechinus > Antechinus flavipes. Next base: position 14,302,564 of record NC_067399.1, on the reverse strand, counting down.
TTATATATGACTGTTGATATCAAGCCACCTCTTTCTTTTAAAGAGGAAATTGAGAACTACAAAAATGAAATTATTATGTTTTATACAAACACATGTAACGCGTAGGTCTTATTAAATCGATATTGCAAGCTTTATATGAGGAAACACATCCCACATTTTTGGATCAGATAACTAAGTAAAACTTTTTTAAGAGCTAATCTTTTGCAAAGTAATTTTTTTATCTGTTATTTCTTTCACTGCTCAAATCAACCCTGGGTATTAAATACTATTATTATTTCTACATTAACAATGAGAAACCAGAGGATAAGAAAGTGACTTAGCCAAGATCATACAGCTATTAAGTCAAGTTATCCAATAAATACTCATTAAGCAGCTACTATATACCAAGAACCGTCTTAAATTCTGGATTTACAAAGGAAAACAAAATACAATAGCTTGTAGACTGATAATGGAAGACAAGATGTAAATGATCTATAGTTTTATATAGATAACTAAATTATCTATGTTTATCTATCTGTAAGTAAATATCTATGTACAGAATAAATGGGAAATAATTACAGAGGTAAGACAATAGGATTAATAGGGATTATGGGGAATTAATTAATTAATATGGAATTAATAGCTGGGAATTAAAATAAACCAGTGAAACCCATTTGCAGACCTCAGGGAGGGGAAAATTCAAAACAATGGAGAGTAGACAGTAAAGATACCCATTTATTTTCTTTATGAAAAGAACATAAAAGAGGTTACTATTACTGAATAAGAATGTATATATATATAATTTTATAAGAAGACTAGAAAGATATATAGAAACAGACTCTGAAGGGCTTTGAATGCCACAAAGAGAATATGGAACATTTGATTCCTTTACTGTCACCTAGATATAATCTTTGAGACTCAACCTGGGGAATTAAAGGCTTAAATGACTTGCATCACTTCACTAATTTAATATGTGTTAGAGGAAAGAATTGAATCCAGCCTTTTCTGATTCAGTGTATGCATGGATTATTAACACACATATCAGCAATTAGAAAAAAAAAAAACATGTGTGTTTAGATGCATATATACACACAATATATACAAGATATTTTTGTATATACAAATATTGTCATGTTATATGCATATATTGTGCATTGTATTATGCATACTTATGTATATATATATTACATGAATATTTGCAGTCTATGTGTAGATTTATATATTCATGTGTATGTTTATACATACAGAGATACACTGATAAAAAGCTAGATAGAGGCAGTCAATTCAATAGAATACAAGAAAACAAACAAAAGATTCCCCTTTTCTTTGTCCATAGGTGATCATTTTGATAATTAAAGCAGTTATTTTTCACAAAACACCATCTGCCCCAACAGGGGTTCCCAATAACTAAGACGGCAAATAGCCTTGTACACTGCAGGAAAGCAATTTAGTCTTGTGATTTGGCTTAAAAAGATAACTTTGGCCCAAATTGATATTCCGACAGCACAGATCTGACCATGCAAATTCCAGGATAGAAACTCTAGTGGCTGCCTCTGGGGTAAAATCTAATCCTTCTGAGTGGCTTTTAAAATCCTTCATGATTCAATCCCAGGCTGCTTTTCTGATTATTACACATTCTCCTTCTTCATAAACTCTACAATGAAGCCAATTTGGTTTATTTTCCAATTCCTTTTCATGAAATTCTCTCTCCTGTTTTCATGCATTTGTACTGACTTTCCCCCATGTAATTCTCTCACTCCTCATTCACTTCTTAGAATAGTTATTTCTATCAAGGTCACTTGAAGTTCTGCTCCTACTCGAGGCCTTTACTAATCTCCATTGCTAGTGCCTGTCTCTAAACGTGTTCTTTAAATATTCAATTTCTTTTTTCTAAGTGTTTGCTGCTAGTACAAGGCAAAGTCCTGGAAGGCATGAATTATTTCTTTTCTCTCTATCCATAGCCAGGGCCTTGTACATTGTATACCCTTAAGCAAACATTTGTTGAATGGATCCCTGAATACAGACAGGTGTTGCTAAGTTCACCCCATCCCGCCTCTGTTCTGGACAGCAGCCTTACTCTCATGCTCGTGGTGTGAGTTTGGCTCCAACATGTGCCAGAGATGATTGCTCAAAGTAGATACAGCATAGCAATGTTGCCACGAGCTTCTTGTGGGATCCCTGGGGACAGTCTTCTGTTACTCAGGAAATAAGATAGAATATATTTTGAAGGGAATACGCATAATAAGATTGAGTGGAAATAAGCCTATATTTGGATGCAGACATTTACTCTAATCTTTGCCTGTGTAATCATGGACAACTCATTTCATCCCTGACGGTCTTGATTTCCTCATTTATGGAGGGGAGGCAGTAACTAACTGATCTTTAATGTACTTTTCAGTTCAAAAATAATAATCCTATATCTTTGGTGCATAATTTGGTCAGAGCCTCATGTCAGATGTTTTGTTCTCTTTTCATTGATAGAAATTGCCTATTGGCATAAAGCCTTGTATTATGGAAAGAAACAAGATAGAGGTCCAATTTTAAAGCTTTAAGTCACAAATGGCCCCTTTGGCCCTTCTTTTTATATTTAAGTGATCGAGATGGCAGAAAGATTTAGTTGAAGAGAAAATCAATTTCAACACCCAAGAAACATTATACATTTATGTCGGAGCTGCTTTCCTGGCTCTTAGCCATTATTGTTCCTGATTTCATTAGCAATGATAGATATTTTAAAAATAAAGGGGAAAAAAAACCTTAAAAAAGGAGGATCTACTGACTGTCCCAAAGAAGCAAAATTCCATACCAGTAGTCTAATAACACAGAGTCGATGAGCTGTTGTTATATAAGTCTGCAATAAAAGTCCATCAAAGCCAGTTTGCCTGCTGAATTTCCAAACTATATCCACATTAGTACCCTATAATACTGCTACACCTGTCTTGTTAATATGTCTTCAGCTCAGAAGACATATTTTTTTTTTCAAATTCTTTGCCAAGTGATCTATATTCCCATGTGCAGTTTCATTCTCGAGTCCAACTTTCTCTGGGAAGCCTGCCATGATTAACTGAAGAAAGTTGAAGATTGACTTATTCAGAAAACAATTAAATACATGAAATCTCAGGAAATTATCTCTATTGACTTTAAAAAATGAAGAAAAGTATAGGAGATAGATAAATAGAGATATACACACATATTCTTTCTAAATATTATGTCCTATTATTTTTTAGATGTGTTTGAAGTATACATCTATATGGAAGACTGCTTTAGGAAAGGAATATATACAAGAGAAGGATAGGCTACTTCTAGAGATACTGGGTTTCCCCTTATATGATATCACAAATAATAATATCATCAATTTATTGCCAGAAGGGACTTTTATGGTACTTAAATTTAGCACCATAATTTCATACATAGCACAGCTAGGTGACACAGTAGACAGTATACCAATCTGAAGTCAGAAAGACTCATTTCTATATTCAGAAACTTGCTAGCTGTGTGATCCTGGGCAAGTCATTTCACTTTGCCCCAGTTTCCTCAGGATGAGTTGGAGAAGGAAATGGAAAAATCTTTTCCATGCCTTTGATGAAAAAACTCCAAATGGGGCATTAAGATGTTGCTAAACTACAACAGCAACTTAATTCCATAAATTAGGATGCTCAGCTACAAGGAATTAAATAATTTTCTCAGGACAATAGAGGTTACAATTCTTTGAGATTGGATTCTAATCCTAGTCTTTCTAATTCTAAATCCAACACACTATTATTTATCCTACATTGCCTCTAGAAGGTTAGGTGACTGTCTATCAGGAATGTTGTAGAGAGGATTTGTGTTCAACTAAGACTTGGACTTATTGTTAAATCAGTTTTAAATCTAGAAAATACGATCTTGTGAAAATAAGAAGAGGGCATGCTTTCTATCCATCAGACACAATACAAGATATTGAAAGCATTAAATAATAAATTTATTGATATAGAAGGAATTGAAGTTGAATCATTATCTAATTCATGAACCTAATTTAGTGGATTTACATTAAGTGATATATCAGTATATCAGAAATATATATATATATATCCTGAGGAAACTGGGGCAAAGTGAAATGACTTGCCCAGGATCACACAGCTAGCAATGGAGATTCTTTTATCTCCATTTCCTCAAATATCACAAAGACATCAACATAGAATTAGAAAATTATATATATATATATATATGTGTGTGTGTGTGTGTGTGTGTGTGATTCAGACATCATGGAAATACATGCGAGGATATCTCCAAGAAAAACCTGAAGGTGGTCATTCAACATATTAAACAGATATTTTTAAGATTTCTTCCAATGATTTAATTTTGTGTCATAATTCACATAATCTATTGATTTAAAAGTGAAACACATTATATATAAAAGGTGGGACTTGGAGATGACAAATCAGTTGGCTTTCCCTCTGTTTTCCATTCTACCATATTAGCTACTGCTCTCCTCAGCCTCATGTTACATTATGATGAGGTTGAAGGATTCCTCCAAGCTAGTTTGTTGCATTTTTAGTGAGCCATCTCTTGTGATTATTTATTCCATTTCCAACAAAAATCAAGTTTCTGCATGGACATAGAAGCATAAGTGAGAAAAACATGGATGGATATTCAGGAGAAAGCCAACCTTCACATTTGAGCTGATTTATAAAAGAGTAAGATTAGGACAATAAAAATTATTGAGAAGGACAAGTCATCTATGAGGATAAAGGATAATTACCAAAGAAAGCACACAAAAGAAGAAACTAGGTATAATACTGGACAGAATGAAGGATTTGAAGTCAGAAGGACTTGGGTTCAAATTCTGTTTTTAATCTTTAATACCTTTTTGATTGAGAAAGTCATTTAATCTTCATTTCTCAATTGTTTTCTCTTCTAAATAAGGCGTTGAACTGAATTGACTCTAAATGTTCCTATATTTCTACAAACACATAGACTTTTCAAGACAGGGCAGTTAAATGAAAAGATAAAATTGAAGAAAGAAGAAAAGTTTAACTTGGAGAAGAGAAACTTCAGTCAGGACCCAATCAATAGCTGGCTTCAAGTAATTAAGGGTCTTCCTTTATGCTTTGGTTGCTTGGTCCTTGAAGTTCTACAAGCTGAGCAGTTAGCTACTGAAAAGGCATAATATAAAAGGAATTCTTTTCATGTGTTTGTTGAATTAGAAGGCCACTGAAGTTCTTCACCACTCTCAGGGTCTATGACTGCACTGCTGCTTTTAAAGGTTTGGCTGCACTGATCCATTCCACTTTCTTTAAAATAATTATCTTGTTGGGTAAGAGGATTTCTTTCTTGGTCACAATTTTCTTTATTTCTTCCTACTGTCTTATTTCAACAGTGCAGTGCATTGCTTTTTCATAGTTGCCATCTATTTCTCCACCACTTTTTTTTTGTTTTATCAGTAACTAGTTGTTTGGATACTGAAGTGTTCAACAACTTACAGCCACACTACAAATATAGCATTGTTTAGATTTGTGACATGTAATATCAGTGATTATGTTTCACTAGCATTGAAAATTCTATAAATCACTTTGCTTTCCCAAATCCTGTGAGGTAGGAAGTATAAAGGAGGAAAAAAATAATCATTTATTAAGAAAATACTATGTTTGAGGAACTCTACTCAGCACTTTATAAATAATATTTCATCTGATCTTCAGAAACAACCCTGGGGGAATAGTTGCTGTTATTATTGTCCATATATCATAGTTCAGGAAATGAAGGCAGACAGAAATTAAGTGACTTATCCATAATGATACACCTGGTAAATTTCTTGCTGTGGCTTTGAACTGCCTTCCCTGCCTTCAACTAATTTTGAATAAGTATAAATATCAGCATTACTATTTTAAAGAGGAAGAAACCAAGGCCCTGAGAGTGTAAATAATAGGATTATTTTCTTGTACCTAGTAAGTAATGCAGAACATTCAAAAATAATGTTGTTGCTGTTGTTATTGTTGTTGCTGTTGTTTGCTGCTTTGCTTTTAATTCTCTGTAGCCTGTGCTCTCTCAACTAGACAAACCTTAGCCCCTCAAATGTGTGGGGACTTCCCTGATTGCCTACTTCTTAGTCTGTTAAAGCCCTTCTATAACATTGATGCTTATTTACTTGTTGATTCAGTTGGTTTTTATACATTTAATCTATATATCTCCATAAAATCCAAAAAGTTCCTGGAGATTGGGAAACATTTAATCTCTTTGTATCTAACATAGGTTCCATTATGCTTATATATATAGCAAGTAGCTATTATTTCCTTGACTAGAGTAAACCAATTAAGAGAAATCAGCTTTCTGAAAAAGAAGGGTGGAACCTAACGAAAACTTCTTTCCTTTGGAACCCTGATAAACAACTACATTCATTCAACTATATATTAAACACAGCTCAAAAAAGGTATAATGAATTGGACTTCACAGAGTTGTTTTTTGATGAACAAGAAATTGTCAGATCATATCATTTCCCATGGAAGGACACAAGAATACTTTTGGAGTTTTACAATAGCTACAAGGAGCATTAAGATTAAATTATTTTTCTTCACTAAATTAATCAATGGAAATTTAAGAAGGAAAGAAGAAAACACACATTACTTAGTAAAGTCATAATTAAAATAATGAAATAAAACAAAATATCCATTTATAACTTACTACAACTTTTTTTTTTTGGTATCAGCTATTATTTTCCCCATTTAAAAATTGAGGAAACTGATTCAGAGAGATTGTTATTTGCCTTTTATTGTACAGCTAGAAAGTATATAAAACTGAATATGGACTTAGTTCTTTTTGATTCCAGGCCCAGTGACCTAAATAGGCTACATATATTCTTAAAGATGATTTGACTTTATTAATGACAAAATAATAACAATAACTATATTATCATTAATATTAAAAAAGGAAAATATGACTAGAAAGAGAGTTGATAATTCAGGGAATGAGAGAGAAACAAGAGAATAAAACTCCTGAGAGTTTTGCTGGTATTCAATTTATTTAAAAGTTTGAGGAAAACACCTCTAAACATTTGGGATAAAATAAAACTGTATAAGAATTTTTTTTTGGAGGATACACAGTTTTTCAACTGAGAACAAAAAGATAAAGCTAGAAAATTTATTAGATTCTAAGTGAAACATTTAACTCTTTGTGTGATTTGGTCATAAAAAACAAAATCAATAAAATAAAAACTAAACTAAATTAAATTAAAAGTAATATAGTCATTTTTATACTACACCCTGGCCAATCATAGCTGGAGCCATTGAGTTCAGTTCTGAGATTCATATTTTGGAGTGCATTACAAAAATGGAGTACATACAGAGGGATTGGTGAAGGTCCTCAAGTCCATTCAATATATGGATCAGTTTAAGAAATCAAGAATATTTTGGCTGAAGAAGAAGAGACCTTGGAGGATAATTGCCTTTAGTATCATGAAGTTGGAATAAATTTTATCTGTTAGATATCCAAGAACAGATTGAGAAATAAAATGTGAAGTTTTTGAGTAGGAAAGTTTAATTATTATGTTAGGAAAGATATCTTTAGGAGCTCCTCAATACTCTCTATATCCCCTACTTTGGAAATAATCAAGCAGAGATAGATACCTACTTCATAGGCATTTTCTGAAAGTTATTCTTATCTATATGTCTTAGTTCATATGGCAACTGATTTTCTTTGATCTCTGATAGTGAGCAAATTATTGATCATCTTTGGCTCTCAGGTCTGTTTTTTTTTTGTTGTTGTTGTTGTTGTTGTTTTTGTTGTTGTTATTTTTTGCTTACTATAACCTATTATTTCAGTCTCGCTCTTTTCTATTTCATGACATAAGGAGGCAACCCTAAAGTTTTAAGGGAAAAAAGGTATTCTTCCTCTCACAATGTGTCCAATACTTTACTAATAATATGAGGGCATACAATATCAGTTATTTCGTATGATGTCAGGCATGGGAGCAACTTTAGATTATAGAACTTCAGAAATGAAAAGGACATAGAACATAGAACTTAGAGGAGCATTAGAATCAATGTAGAATAGATCTTAAAACATAGGCTATAAACTTTCAAATGTGAAAAGGGCCTAAATATGCACATAAAATAGGATTTCTTAAGCTGAGCTCCGCTGACTCCCAGTTTGTGGAGAAATTTCCAAAAAATCTCTGGAATTGGATTGGGGGAAAACATCTTTACTTTCTTTTCAGAAGGAATCCATTAGCTTAGAGTGAAAGTGGAAACAATAATACATAAAAAAGTTTAAGAACTTTCAAACTATTCTGTCCCTGCAATTGATAAAAAGTCAAATTGAAGATGTAAAAGGAGAAATGACATTGCCAAATTCCTATGTCTGAGGCAAGGAGGAGTCAAAGTGGATAGAGCATTGTGCCTGGGAAAGGGTCTGAGTTCAAATCCAGTCTCAGACACATAATTTTAAGACTCTAGGCAAGTCACTTAATGCTATCTGCCTCACTTCCTCACCTGCAAAATGGACTGGAGAAGGAAATGGCAAACTACTCCAGTATGTTTGTAAAGTAATCCCCAAATTGGATTATGAAGAGTCAGATATGACTGAAAACAACACAAAAACAATATTTACTTATGTAAAAAAAAGTTTTAATGTGGATCTTAACCTCAAGAAGTTCTATTGATTATTTGTATTTTGCTAAGTTCTAGATATAAAACAGTATACTTCTTTCTATGTACAAAGTGTGTTCATTTTTTTAAAAAAGTCAGTGAATTCACATACAGATAGAGAGAGAGAAAAAAAAGAGAGAGAGAGAGAGACAGAGACAGAGACAGAGAGAGAAACATAGAGAGAGACAGAGAGACACAGAGACACAGAGAGACAGATACAGAGACAAAGAGACAGTGTCAGAGAGAGACACACACACACATGCATAGAGTCAGAGACAGACCGACAGAGAGAGACAGAGAGAGACTGATGAGATCAGGGAGAAAAATAGTTAACACCAATATAGCTAATTTGTCTTAATGACTATAATATTGTACAAAGTAAGCCACAAGGAGTAAACAACATTTTCCCATGTCTACCTTCATTACATTTGAGCCATTGTTTCAATATGTTTTAAAATTTGTCTGGGGGATTGTTGTTCAGGCTAGTGTATTCATGAGCTAGTTCATATCTCATCAGTAGGAGGTTACTCAGAGTTTACTGGGTTAATTATAAAATTAATGATCTGGCCAAGAATACCCTGTAGCATAGTGAGGTGTTTAAAGTGGTCAACGATATCTTCAGGAGTCTTCCCTGCCTTTTCAAGGATATTTTCTGCTTTTCAGCATCCTTGTGCTCTTAACCTTCTCAGTATATTCAACAGATATTCTCCTTTATATTTCTTCCCTTTTTTTGAGACATAAAGCAGCATCTTGAAACATTGGACTAACCCAAGTTCGAATCCCAGCCAGGCACATGCAAAATGCAGCAAAATCTTCATCTTCCCTGTTCCAGTTTCCTTCTCCAAGATTATCTTGCATCTATTTGGTAAAACATTGCATAATACTCATATAATAGAGATTTCTAGCATCCACATTAATTAAAAAAATTCTAAGATATGTGGAACCATTAGATTTGTGAATAAAATGCAGAATCTGGGTGTTAAAAACAAACAAACAAACAAAAAAAAACTTGAACCTATTTGGAGGAATTAAGTACTATGCTGAATGGATGGAGAGAGCTAATGAAATACAATACAATTTGTGACTAGCTGAAAGATCAAGTCATGCCTTTGGGATTATGTGAAAGCTAACCCAAAGCCAGGCAGCTCAGCCAAGCAATGAAGGTATGGAATCTTCCAGTGATAGTGTTTTGAGGACTCAAACTCATCTGGCCTATGCCAGAGGGAGAGAAGAGGAAGAGTTTGAGTGAGAGTGAGCCCAGGGAAAATGTTACAATATCCCATCTCCATTAACCATGGAGTCAGGAGTAGTAATAGATAATAATATCCAAGTACATATAAACAGAAGCCAAGAAACAGATATATATTGAGGACAGCTCCTGAGAGTTTGATAAAGACGTACCTCCCGAGCAAAGCAAGATTCTGTTCTAGGGGAGGGAGGGGGCAGGAAATAATTTTATACATTTCTGAGGACCTGTCCTTAAAATATCCCCAAAAGGAAAAAAAAAAACTTCTGAACTGAGTTCTCCATTTTTTTTTGGGGGGGGTGAAGTGGGGGGGTGGGCAACATAGGCTTTTAAAGTTTGAGTCTACTATTCCCAAGTTCACATAAGCCTAACTGGGGAGTATACTCTATTTGTTAGTGAACTAGTGAATTATTTAGGTCATAATGTTTTTTTTTTCACCAGTTATTATTCTTTTTTAATATTTAATTCACACTTTATTGAGACCTGTAAGTTTTGGAAGTAAAAACCTCAGTAGTTTCAGGGTAATAGTTAGACTACTTTGGAATAATAAAGATAACTTTCTTGGAATCAGACCTGCCAAAGGAAATGAAAGTTGGGGAATTAGTCAAAGTTTTTTTTTTTTTGTTTGGTTTTGTTTTGTTTTGATGTTGGTTACTATGGTAATGGTCATGATGATGGTGGTGGTGATGGTGGCTTGGCAGTAGGGGTGGTCTGAGTGTGTGGGATGGTCTGTGTGGGTGTTAGGAGAAGATTCACCTCTATATATACATGCCTTCTTCCCTGCTAGATCAAAAGTTTCAAAAGGACAGGAATTGTTTCAATTCTATCTCCATATCCTCAGCTCTGAACATGGGGCCTGGCATGTAGTACATACTATTAAAATGCATAATTCTTTACTTGCTTAGTAAAATAAGAACATCATACTCAACAACTCCCAAGTCTCCGTCTTCTCAGTATGTCTGGGATTCTAGGAAATTATTGCAAATCATAGTCTTTCCATAGTTTAATAGATGCCATCTGTACATTTTTATGTATGTGTAAGCATCTTTGTCCAAAAGTGTTGATAAATGCAGAAGTTTATATGACTCTTTTTTGAATGATTGTATAGGAGAGATGTATGGAAATGTCTTCATAATACGATAAAATCAAATCACACAATCTATTGTCTTTCATATATTTTGAATCTAAAAAGGAAAAATAAAAACAGAACCCCCCAAAAAAATACACACATTACTAGTCTTCCTTTATATATCTCCCTATTTTCCGTGATTAATGCTGACTCTTAGAGAAATTTACTTCATTCAGGTTACTGCTAGGAAGTCATCTCCTAAAGATGTTTTGTGATGATTCAAAACATTAAAATTCCCCCTCTGCCATGAGCTTACATTTTTGCTAGCTTCTTCTCTCTCTCCCCTCCCTCCCTCCCTCCTTCCTTCCCTCCCTCCTTCCTTCCTTCCTTCTTTCCTTCCTTCCTTCCTTCCTTCCTTCCTTCTTCCTTCCTTCCTTCTTCCTTCCTTCCTTCCTCCTTCCTTCCCTCCCTCCTTCCTTCCTTCCTTCCTTCCTTCCTTCCTTCCTTCCTTCCTTCCTTCCTTCCTTCCTTCTTTCCTTCCTTCCTTACTTCCTTCCTGCTTTCCTGCTTTCCTTCCTTCCTTACTTCCTTCCTGCTTTCCTGCTTTCCTTCCTTCCTTCCTTCCTTCCTTCCTTTTTTCCTTCCTTCCTTCTTACTTTCCTTCCTTATTTCATTGTTTAATTTTAATCTAAATACCTGTAGTCTTTAGAAATAGTAATTTGGAATTGATACAGAGGAATTAATACAGAACTATTGATACAGAGGAACTGATACAGAGTTAAAAAGAACTAAACTTAAATTATACCCCTGGCATACAATGTGTCATCCAGTATTACACTGACCTGGTAACTTTAAACCTAGAAGAGACAAACAAGTTATGTTTCTGCAGTGGTAGAGGAAGTTTACATTTCCATCCCCAAAAAATACAACTAAGTAGGTACAGTTTCAGTAAAGTATACATTGAATTTTTTTTGTTTGTTTTTTGGAGAGAGAGATGATACAATATTTTTTTTTAAAATTACTTTAACAGTCTTATTTTTAGCATTCTTTTCTTTGTAAATTTTGTTTCAAATAAATAATCTCCCTTCCTCCTCCATTTGCCCCACCCAATTAAAAATAAGCAATATGATATCAATTATGCATGTGAAATAATTAACCATATTGGGAAAAAAAACAATAAAAACAAAGTGAGAAAATTATGCTTCATTTTGCTCTGAGGATTCATCATTTCTCTCTCTCTCTTTCTTTCTCTGGGGATGAATAGAATTTTTTCCATCATGAGTCCTTTGGAATCATATTGAATCACTGTATTACTTAAACAAGTATTAAACAGCTGATCACCATTACAACGTTGCTATTACTGTGCACAATGATGTCTTCAGTTCACCTTGCATCAATGCATATTCATGTTCTTTTTTTCCCCCTGAAACCATTTCTCTGGTAATTTCTTATAGCACTTCATCATAATCACATGTTGAACCTTGTTCAGCTATTCCCCAATTGATGAACAATTGTTCAGTTTCTAATTTTTGTCACCCTAAAATAGTTGTTCTAAATAAGTTTGTACATATAAATCTTTGTTTTTCTTTTTCTTCAGTTTCTTTGGGGCATAGGGTTAATGTGATATTGCTGTGTCCTGAACAGTTTTATGCTCTTTGGGACATAGTTCTGTATCATTTTCCAGAATAGTTAGACCAGTTCACAACTGTACAAACAGTGCAGTAATGTACTTATTTCCTGCCCATTCTCTTCAAAATTTTTAATATTTAATAGATGTAAGGTAATAACTCAGAGTTGTTTAAACTTGAATTTCTCTACTCAATAAAAAAAAATCAGAGAATTTTATATAAATATAGCTTGATTTCTTCTTCTGAAAACTGCCCATTTATTTCCTTTGACCATTTGCAAATTGGGAAATCTGTTTTTATCAATTTGATTCTGTTCTCTATATATTTGAGAAAAAAGACTTTTATTAGTGAAACTTAACTGTATTTTTTTTTAATATTAGTTCATTGTCTATTGATTTTTTAAAAAAGAAAATGCAATTTCTCTGATTATCTCTTAATTAGGTCTACTTGTGCTTTTGCTTTATATAAGGTTGTAATGGATATCACTTATATTTTTTACTTCAGTTGAAGCACATTGAATTCTGTTCCAGATTTTTTTTTATTTTAACTTTCTTTGTGACCTTTGGTTCTGAGTATATCTTTTATTTGAGTATGTTATGATTTTTAAGTAATATAATTTTTCCTCCCAATCATATGTGAGGTTTTCAATATTCATCTTTATGAGATTTTGATATCTAATTTTTTTCTCCCTTGTGTGTCTCTTTTATGTAAGAAAAAAAAATCCATTCTGCCTTTACATCCTTCTCATCCCTTCAACTTTTCAGATAAGTTCAACATAATTTACTCACAGCCATGTTCTCTGTCTATATAGACTTCTTTTAAATGCTCTGAACATGACAATTTTTTTTAGGAATTACATGTATTATCATCCCAAAAAGGAATGTAAACAGTTTAACTTTATTGAGTGCCATAAGATTGTTCTTTCCTGTTATATTTTTATGCTTCTCCTGAATTTTATGTTTGAATATTAAATTTTCTATTCAATTCAGCAATACTTGAAATTCTTCCATTTCATTAAATGTTTATTTTACCTACCTGATGAATTATTCTTGCCTGATAAAATATTCTTGGTTTTAATCCTAACTTCTTCATCTTCTGGAATATCATGTTCTAAGCCATGCACTTCTTTAACATAAAAACTAAAAAAAAATTGTCTCATCACTGTGAAGTCACGATTTTTGAAATATTTCCTTCTGAATACTTGAAACATTTTCTCCTAAACCAGAGATCTCTAGATTAAATTCTTAGGATTTTGGATTTTGGAACTTAGGAGGTAATCAGTGGATTCCCTGATTCTTATGCTATATTCAATTTCAGATATCAGGGCAGTTTTCCTTATTTTTTTGAAATATGATATCTGAGATCTTTTCATTAATAATAATTTTTAGACAATCTAATTAATTTTAAATTGTCTCCACTCAGTTTTGCTCATCAATTATTTTCCCATATGAGATATTCTACATTTTCTATTTTTAAAAATTTATGTTATGATTTCTTTATTTCTCATGTAGTTATTAGCACTCTTCCCCCTCCCATTATAAATTATAAGTAATTATTTTTTCCAGTGAGCTTTTGAAGATTTTTTTCTATTTGACCAATTGGGCTTTTTAAGGAGTTCTTTTTTACAGTACTTATTGTATTTCTTTTTTCCATTTGCCCTACTCTGATTAAAAAAAAAAAATTTCTCAGTGATTTTTGGGCTTCTTTTTACCAATATGCAAATGTTTTTAAGATGCAGTATTTTACATTATTTGTTCCCTTCCCCCCTTTAACTAAAAAATAGATTTTCTTTTCATTATATTCTGACATAACTTTCATTTTTCACCCCAATTTTCCCTCTGATCATTTTCAAAAGAGTAAAATTTACCATTCTATCATCTATTTTGTATGTGCTTTTAGCTTTGATTCTGCCACCTTTCTAGTGCAGATTTTTGTGACTTAATTCCTGGATTGTGACACTAACCTGCTGGTGAGCCTACCTGTTTGAAGTCTTTATGCCCTCTAATCCAAAATTCTTTTGGCCACTGAAGTAATTTTCCAAAATTTTAGGCCCAGACATATAATACAGTCTACTTCTCAATCAATTTCAATGATTTTTATTGACTTCAGAATCAAATACAAAATGTTCTCTTCACTATTCAAAGCCTAGACTCCTCCTTCATTTTTATTCTTTTTACACCTCACTCTTTGACACAAAGTCTTTGATCTAGTAAAACTGTTCTCTTGGCTGTTCCAAAAATAAAGTATTTAATTTTTTCTAGCCTTTCCTCATGTCTGGGTCATTCATATTCTTCTGTTCCACTATTGACTTTTTTAGCTTCTTTCAAATCCTACCTAAAATTTCATCTCCTACAAAAAACTGTTTTTTTAAAAGTAGATTTAGATCAATTTCCCTTTGCTCTTTCGATTAGCTCTTATTTATTCTGTATATACCTTGCTTTGAATATTTTTGCATATTGTAAGCTGTTTGAGAACAAGGACAGTCATTTGTTTCTTTTTGTATCTCCATGGTATAGCGCATTGTCAGGCACATAGATATTTAATCCATGTTAGAAATTAATTAGTAGCAGTGTTGCTATTGTTTAGTTGTTCCAGTCTTGTTCAACTCTTCATGATCCCTTTGAGATTCTTTTGTTTAACTTTTTGGAGCAATTTTCATTTCCTTCTCCAATTAATTTTACAGATGAGGAAACTGAAGTGATCAATCAGTTATGGCTAATAGATGTCTGAGACTGAACTTGAACCCAGTTCTTCCTGACTCCAGGACCAGTGCTATATCCAGTGTGTCATGTAAGGGGTGGTGGTGGTTGTGGTAGTAGTAGTAGTAGTAGTAGTAGTAGTAGTAGCACCAATAACAATAGCTGCAGCAACAGCAGTAGTAATAGTAATAAACAGCAGCATCAACAATTCATACTAGTGTTAACAATAATGGTGTTAATGGTGGTGGGTCATTACTGGCTTTCACATGACTTAGAATGAATTATATCCCTACATAGACATAGCCTACATGCACACTAGCTGACATAATAAAGTAATCTGTCACAGTTACTAAAAACAAAAGCAAACATTCTCATTTTTATCATACTTTTTATAATAAATAGGGGTGCTTTACATGGGGAATGGGATGATGCTTATTTCCAGACCTCATACAGCTTATCCTATCATTTACTTCCTTATCTCCACGTTGGTAGGGTACAACCCATATATAGTCATGTGTGAAGATACACAATAGACTGACAGAAACTTGTCACTATATGTTCTCTGCTTAGGAAAATGAGAAATGAGACTGGACCTGGAATTTTGGAGTTTAGAATGCTTTTGAATAGGGCAAGTCCTAATGCAAATCAGCCCCTTCTTTCTTAAATATTATCAGAGAGAATGAATTAGAGCATTGAATCATTACATAGCTTGTCTTCAGACACAAAGATACTATGTGTCAAAAGCAGAACTTGAATTCAAGTCATCTTGATTCTGCAACCGGCCCTCCAGACATTAAACCATATTGTTTCTTTCTGTGTCTGAAGTGCAGGGTTTATTTTCACAACCATATTTGTCACAGGAAATCACATCAAAATGCTGTAATAAGCTAGTTTCAAAGATGAAATAGACTTTTATACCCAGGAGGATTGTTTAGAGGAGAGCAAAAAACAACAGGGAAAAAACTCCTTAACCAGCTTACCCTATCGCCCACTCATGTTGCTATATCAGATCTAGGTCATAAATTTCATTACTTTCCAGTTTTCTGTATTGTTTGGTTCCATTTCAGCGAGAAAGTCAACTCCTGTTTATCTAAGCATTCAAAAACTAGAACCAAACAGAATACTTATTTTTTTTAAATGTCCTTTCTTAGAAGATTTTTTTTTTTACCTCCACCTGCACTCCCTGCCTCATCGCTTTCTTTGCATGTTTATCGTTCTTTCTCTTTCAAAAATGTATGGAATAAAAAATGACAACACATGTGATTTGCAACCAAACCTTTCAATTGTGACTTAAAAAGAAAAAAAAATGAAGAAAGCAAACAAAACCAAACATATGAAAAATGAGAGCCTTGGTAGTTCACATCTGATGACAGAATTGGCAAACTGGGAAGCTTTCAAATGCCAATTTTCCTAACAAATAGAACAAAGTGTATAGTTGTTAATTGGGTCATGGCCCCTAAAGTAAGTGGCTGTGCAGAAATTGATAGATTAGTTCATTCCATTCAGAATATGCAGAAAATGATAAGTAAAAGAAAATGTGGCTAGTTATATATGCTCTTTGACTTACCCTCTATCTGGTTCAAAACTTGATCTATTGTCATTTAAATCAATGTATTTGAACTAGACATTTACTCTATATAGAACAACATGTATGGCAATAAGAAAAATGTTAAGATTAACTCTAACATGATACTTTTACGTAAGGAAGGTGGATTTTCTGCCATTTATATTATTAGATATTTGCCTGAGGCATTGAGAAGTTGTAACTGAACAATGACTAGTATTTTCTGAAGTATGCTGACACCAAAGTGATAGTGCTAACCACTGAAGTAACTCTGAGGACTATAATATTTGAAGTATATATGATTTCTTTGTTTATACTTGAACCACTCACACACTCCATTATGTGCCCAACTCAGTGAAAATGCTCTCAGAATGACTGGATGTCTTGTGATTTCTTTTTATATAAACTTTTTTTTTCCTTAACATAAGTTCAGATTGATATCCTGTGAGAGCTCATCCAATTCAGATTATTTTATTCTAATTACATGTTTCTTTATTAAGCTATTATTTGTTGGTTATTGGTCCATAGAATACTTGACTAGCATTTCCACAATGAATGGGACACTAAAATCTGCAAAGAAAACAACAGAATCACTAGGAGGTATAGTGAATGAATGGGTCTTGTTATTCCTGAAAGGTAAAGATTATATGACTGATGGCAAAACATCATGTGAATTCTATTTTAGTGTTTATTTTGAAGAATTAAAGAAACAAAGTTGGGTCTTAAGAGATGACCCAAGTTTTGAGGATGATGACCCTGGATGAGAGGAAGAAGTCAAGATTCGAAGGATTGGTGCATAAAACACTTGTGTGACTTGTCCAAACCAATTTGATATAGAGAGTAAATAAGTCAAAGTAACAGAGGGAAAGAAAAGCTCTAGGTAAAACATATGAACAAGCAGAAGCATCTAATTATTGAAAATTATAGAAAATCAAAAGTATTAGTTCTCTCAATGAATGAAGTTCTCCACAAAGTATCTTGCTGGTTAATGGTCTGATATGATGAAGAAGCAATTCTTGATCAAGTCCTGGATAGAGCTGATTATCTCTAATATGAGATTGAGTATTCCATGGCAGGGAAGTGAGAGTGGATTCTTGGAAGAGGTGTGATTTTATCTGGGTCCTTATGGATGGATAGAGCCTTACACATTTGGTGTAATATTCTCTTTAAAATGTAATGTTCTCTGCTGAGATTTTCTTGAGGTCTCTGGAGGCAGCCTTCATTTCAGTTCAGTAATCACCAAAAATGCAGCCAGAGATTAAGGTCCAAATTCTTTATTGTCTCCTTCACTTGGGGCTTGGCTAATTTTTCTGGAGGCCTATCTCTCTCCTTGGTTCCAAGAACTTGAGCTCCCACCTGCCTTCCCTAGATTCTGAATCTCCCCGACTTCCAAACATTTGTGCTCAAGCCTCCAGCCAACAAAGAAGAAAGATGGAATGAATCTGTCTCAGCCTCTGAGAGCTTCTAGTGCGCTTGTCCTTTTGGCCCTGAGAGCCAATGCCCCACATTGAGTATACAGCAGTCATCATATCAGTAGGAAATAATTATTTGTTGTAGGATTAAATCGATGCTAAAGTAGATTCAACCATTGTCTCCTCAATTCCACTTAGTACCTTGTTTTAAATTCTGGCCCATAACATCTCCTTGTAAGATTAAATCAATCATACCGAACCATGCTAAATTAGATAACTATTTTCTCTATCAATTCTACTGACTTAATACCTTTTAAGAATCTGCCATTTCAAGTTCAGAGTTCTGGCCCATAACAATTTGGAGAGTAGGAGAAGACCCACTATATCAGTGGTAGAAAATGGCATAAATATAGCCAAACAAATAGGAAAACAGAAATTCATACAGGATAGTATACTGAAGTATATTGGATGATCATAGGGACATGTATTCAGAAGTACAAAAGACTGTGAAGGCTATCTAATAAAGCTTTAGTTCATTTTTAAACATGATGAATGTGAATTCTACAAAAATTAATTGAATCACAACAGCCATACAGTTACCAAGTGGCAGAGCCAGGATTCTAACTTAAATCTCATGTCTCAACAATAGAGTACAATGAACAAAGTTGTTCAGACAAAGTAAGAAAGGAGAGTTCATGCCAACTTGTACAGGGCCTTGGATGCCAGCTTAGTGGGTGTGAACTTTCTTCAGCAGGCAGAGGCACTCCTTTCAGAATGCCTTACTAAATCCCTCAGTTGTTTTCACAGCAATAATCAAGCTGCATCCATTGCTAGTAAGGAGCATTTTTTCATTTCTTGTACAATCATCTGGCATGAAAACAAGGCCCACACTCATTCCAGATGTTTATTCTCTATATCCAACAAGAAAAGCTCAAGGAACATATGCCAAATATCAGGTTTGTTTGATGTTTCTAAGGGACATCATTTTGTTGTTGTTGTTGTTGTTTCTTTGTTTTTAATTTTTAAAAGTTATCAAGGGAAAATGGGGTACTAATTAAAATGCTCAAAATTCATCAATTAATATCTCTTGAATGTACATCCTTAGAAATCCTAGCACAGTTCAGTATCCTATAGGAAACTGTTGATTCCAGTTATGATGGGTTTTTCGGTACTTCAGTGAGTCAGTATATATTTTATATGGTATATGTTTAGTATATTTGCATTAACTATTACATGTATAATTAACATGATTTGTTTAATTTTATTCATTTGCTTAATAATTTTATTGTATATTTATGTATTATATACTTTGTTTATGTTTAGATAATTTTCTATGATCTCTCTCCCTAATTGAATCCTGTAATCAAGGAGTTTTTATTAGGTGTTACCCAAAGCTTGTATCATAGTAAATGATCAAGATATGTTTGTTGAAGGTTATGTGATGATCAACTGTGATGGATGTGTCTCTTCTCAACAATATGGTGATTCAAGAATATTTCTATAAACTTGGGATGGAAAATGATATTCCCGTTCAGAGAGAGAACTATGGAGTCTGAAACTAAATTGAATCACAGTATTTTCACTTTTTGTTTGTTTTTTTCTTTCTCATAATCTCCCCTTCCCTCTGATATTTCTTGCACTACATGATAAATAGGAAATATGTTTAAGAGAATGCACATATTTAGCCTATATCAGTTTGCTTGCTGTGCTGGGGAGTGGGGAGATAGGGAGTAGAGGGAGAAAAATTTAGAAGATAAAATCTTCAAAAATGAATGTTGAAAGTAAGGTATTACTTATATTTGGAAAAATAAAATACTATTAAATAAAGAGGATGCTTGTTGAATTGAATTGAAGCCCATGCACCAAGAAGGAGCTCTAGTGAATAATAGACTTTAGATTTTATATGTTCCTTTCTTTTCAGTACTCCTGAAAGATAGAGAACACAAGGTTCTTCTTTCTTATTTGGAGTGGAGACTCAGATGGCCAAGAATGCATGAACAGAGAGAGTAATCTAGATGTCAGAACAGATGTAGGTTAGTTTCTTCCCACACCATAGGGACTTTCACATGTAGTAAATGTGCCTTAAACACACTACTTTTCTTATGGAGTGGTGATCAGTCCATATGGGAAGTGAACAATACCACATTATGCAAAAAATGGATGCCAAATGTGTTCAAATTTTAAGAACAGCAGTAGCAGCAAAGAGAATAGCAGCATGATCAACAAGACTACCACCTTCAATAAGAGCAGCAGCCACTAAACAATACACATTGAGTTGGGGAAATTAGATCTGCCAATGCTAACAGCTTTCCTCAACCATTATGGGGATTAATCTCTTTTGAGCTTTAGGCTTCTTATCTATAAATTAAAGTGATTGGAAAAGATTACCAATAACTTCTTCTCTGCCTTTTGTTTTTCATTATTATTATTGATGTGATTTTAATTATCACAACAATGAATATTAATTAGGGCTTTATAGCTTCCCTTTACAAACTGGCTCTAGTCATTCTTTACCAAAATAATTTAACATAACTTGTCTGCATGTATTCTATTTAATTTGACAAATAACTGTTCTTGTAATTTGGAATTTCCCCCTGCTCCTATGTCCATGCATTTACAAAGTCTGTCCTGGATGCCTAAAATGTTTTCTTTTCTTAACTCAATCTCCCCCTCCCCCCCCCCCCCCCCCCCCCCCCCCCCGCCGCAGTGTGTCAATTTTCCAGTATGTGAAGTAAAAGACAGTCTATTAAAAGGACTTCTAAAGTTCTTTCCAATTCAGTGCTTCATTTAATTCTATAAATTTAACTATTCATTTAAAAACAAAACAAAACACCTCAAAACAAAACAATTGAAAATGAAAAGAAACAATCTCTGCTAGTACAGCAGATGAACTTCATGTCAAATCCTTCTGCCTTTCGCTATGCATGCTAAACACTTTCTTGACAGGCAGCCATGTTGAATGGAATTCTTATAATACCAGGAGAACATCTGTTTGGAGACTGAGGATAACCTAAAGTGCTGGAAGCTTCCCCCGTTCTCAAGTAAGAAAGGAATGTAAAATCTCTTTATACTTTGCATTGAGAAAATTAATGGCCCACAGAAAGCCTCATTTAAAAAAAATAATAACGACTAAGATCAGAACAAATGCTCAATTTCATGTAAAGATGACCAAAGATCAGGACAAGAACAAATGTTAGAGACTAAGTGGTCCACATGTCTTAGCTTTCAAATGAGGAAACTGAGAAAAAAATGATAATAAATGACATTCATTAGACAGCATCTATTCTCCTTGAGATTTGAAAACCATTTCCTCTGAAAACATTGTTTTCAAGAACCAAGAAACATGTATTAAACCCCTGTTATATGAGGTTTTAATTGATCAAGTTAAGTTTTTATGAGAAAAAAAAAACTGGATTTAAAATCAAAGCATTAACTTTATTAGGGATTGTTGGAATACTCAAATGTTACTGATATTTGCTATTGTCACTAAGGCTAACTACTGCTTTATATATATATATATATATATACATATACAGAGAGAGAGAGAGAGAGAGAGAGAGAGAGAGAGATCTCTGATAAAAATACTCCCTTTCAACATCCCAATACAATTAACTAAGTAAATCTTTAGCAATATCAGTAGAAAAAATAAATTCAATTTGCTGATTTTTCAGAGACAGCCAATGCCAGAGTATAAACACCATTTAGAACATGTTATTTACAATATTCTGTATTTTTACTTGAATCATAAGCCCCTCATTTTAATGACATCTCTCCATGTATACTATTCCTGCTATTTTATGAAATCTTTTGCAGTAATATACTCATTTATATTATTTCTTTCTTATATCTGGTAGAGAAAATAAGACAATTTTTATAACCTACAATCAAGACAGGGAAAATCAGAGGTTACAAAACCAGCTGACAACAAGGTGAGCATTAGAATTTAAATTTGCTGACTCAGTCTTCCATAATACAAATTGTATGTTCCCACTCATCATCTGCTTTGAGACATTTGCTTAATCTTTGACACAGAAACTATGAAGATTTTTTTTTCTTTATTTGCATCAATTGTTTCAAGCTCAGCTTTCCAAAGAATTAATCAGTGATCCAAACTGGACTTTAACATCTAAAATATTAATAAAAAAGTAAGAAATTATTAGTGAAGAGATTACAGCAAGTTATCACTAGAATAATATACTATGAATAAGGAGAATTTATACCAGGAATACAGAGCTGGTTCAATATTAGAAAAAAACTGTTAACATAATTGACTATTTCAATAACCAAACTAACAGGAATCATATGATTACCTCAGTACATGTAGAAAAAGCATTTGGCAAAATATAACACTCATTCCTATTAAAAACACTAAAGAAAAATGGAGATTTCTTTAAAATGCTCAAAAGCAGCTATTTAAAACAATTGGTACACGTCATATGGAATGGAGCTAAACAAGAAACATTCCCAATAAGATCAACCATGAAATACCACTACTATTCAGTATCTGATTAGAAATTAGATTTAGTAATGAGAAGGAAAAAAAAATAAAGGAATTAGAGTAGGTAATGAGGAAAACAAAGTATCCTTCCTTGCAGATGATAATGATGATGTACTTACAGAATCCTAGAGAATCAACTAAAACATTACTAGAAACAATTAACAACTTTAGCAAAGTTGTAGGTTACAAAATGCACTCCCATAAATCATCAGAATTTCTGTTTTTAACTAAGTCCAGCAGCAAGAGATAGAAATTCCATTTAAAATAATTATAGTTCCCCAAATATTTGGGAAACATCCACCAAGACAAAATCAGAAACTATATGGACACAATTACAATATTCTTTCCACGCAAATAAAGTCAGATCTAAACAACTATAAACAACGTAAGAATATCATTTGCTCATGTGTAGGTCCAGTGAGTATAATAAAAATGATCATTCTTCCTAAATTAATCTGTTTAGTCAGTGCCATATCAATCAAACTGCCAGGAAATTACAGATCTAGAAAAAATAATAACAAAGTTAATCTGGAAGAAGAAAAGGTGAAGAATTTCAAAAGAATTTTTTTAAATGCTAATGAAGATGGCCCAATTATACTACTCTTGAAATTATATTATAAAGCAGCAGTCATCAAAATCAGTTAGTTAGTAATCTAGTGTTTGATATGCTCAAAGATCCTAACTTTGGGGATTAGAACTGTTTGACAAAACTTGCTGGAAAGATTGGAAAATAGTATAAGACAAACTAGACACTAACCCAAACCTTGCACTTTATACCAAGATAAGGTCTAAATGAGTTCATTATTTTGACATAGAGAATGATAGTGTAAGCAAATTAAAAGAACAAATGATATTCTACCTCTCAGATCTGTGAAGAAGGCAGGAACTTGTGGTCAATAAACAACTAAAGTAAATTATAGAATGCACAGTGGATAATTTTGATTACATTAAGCTTAAAAAATTGTACAAAGAAAACAAATGCAAACAAGATTAGAAGGGAAGCAGAAAATTGGGATTTTTTAAATTTAAAGATTCTGATAAAAACCTCATTTCTAAAAAAATGCACATTTGACTCAAATTTATAAGAATTCAAGCCATTATTCAATTGATACATAGTCAAAGGATATGAACAGACAACTTTCAGTTGAAGAAATTATAACCATTTCTAGTTACATGAAAAGGTGCTCTAAACTACTATTGATCAGAAAAATGCAAATTAAGGCAACATTGAGGTACCATTATGCACCTCTCTGATTGACTAAAATGACAAGAAAATATTATGATGAATTTGGAGGGGATATGGGAAAACTGTGAAATTAATATATTGTTGGTGGAGTTGTGAACAGATTCAACCATTCTTGACAGCAATTTGGAACTATGCCCAAAGGGCTTTCAAACTGTGCATACCCTTTGATCCAGCAGTGCCTAAATTGGGTAGATATGCCAAAGAGATCATACAAATGAAAAAGGTCCCAACTGTGCAAAAATGTTTGTGGTAACCCTTTTTTTAGTGGCAGGGAATTGGAAACTGAGTGGATGTCCATTCATTGGGGAATGGCTGAATAAGTTTTGATATATGAATGTTATGAAATATTATCATTCTATAAAAATGAGCAGTATGATTTCAGAAAATCCTGGAGAGACTACATGAACTGTTGTTAAGTGAAGTGAGTAGAATCTTAAGAACACTGCACACAGCCATGACAAGATTTTACAATGATCAATTCTGTAGAAAACATGGTTCTATTCAACGATGATAAGATTCAGACCAGTTCCAAGGCTTATGATGAAGAGAGCCATTTGCATCCAGAAAAAGAACTGTGGGGACTGAATGTGGATCTCAACCAGTATTTTCACCTTTTTTGTTGTTTTTTGCTTGATTTTTTGTTTTCTTTTTCTTTTTTTTTCTTTTTTGATCTGAGTTTTCTTGTGCAGTATGATAATTATGGAAATACATATGGAAGAATTGCACATCATTAACATATATTAGATTCTTTGCTATCTAAGGGAGAGGGTGGGGGGGCAGAGAGAGCAAAAATTTGAAACACAAGAGTGAATGTTAAAAACTATGTATATATTTTGAAAATAAAAAGCAAAAAATAAATAGATATATTTTTAATTGCAAAGATCCCCAGATAGTTTGTACTATGCATACTTAGATAGTAGGTTTGACAAATATTCTTGAAAAAGAAAAAAAAAAAAAGAAAGAAATAGAAGGCTTCATTTCTCTACCTTTGTCCCAATGTAACAATGTATTAATGTTTAGTGTTCCATAAAAAATAACATAAAGAAATATGACCATGTGCCATCAGGTGTTAAAAAGATGAGTGATGTCTATCTCAGATTTGGTAAGAATTGTTGTTGGAAATGGAATAAAATATGACAGATGTTATTTGTGGATTTCTGTGTTTTAGTTTGTATTTGTGTGTGTGTGTGTGTGTGTGTGTGTGTGTGTGTGTGTTGCTCAATCATTTTTCTCTTACGTATAACACTTCATGTCCCTATTTTGTCATATTGGAGTAGTTTGTCATTTTCTTGCAGGATGAGGAATCTTTCTGACTCTAGGTCAGCATTGTTTCCAATGCACCATCTGATTATTCTGTGTGTGTGTGTGTGTGTGTGTGTGTGTGTGTGTGCTTGTGTGTGTATACACATATACATATGTGTATACACATAATAATATATTATATACATCTGCATAACATCACATAATATATTAATAATGCATATTTTAAGGTGTATATTGTACACATACATAAATATGTTGCTACATGTTAAAGATAATATCTATCAACTTTTTTAATCTAATTGATTTTATTCTGAACTTTCCAAGGTATTAATCACTTAGTGATTCAAGTTCTGGGAGATGGAGTAGGGGGGAAAGAAATGGGAAGCATCTTATGGGAAAACCAAGACAGGTATCTCCACAGGATGGCTAGGCAAGGATGAAGTATGAGCTGATTCATCGAAGAATATAATTCCATTAAATCTTATATCAATTATTTTTAATATTTATCTTTATTTATCTATTTCCTTATTTTTAATCTTTATCTCTACTGGTTTTTGTGTTGTTGTTGCTTATTTTTCATTGTTGTTTTATTATGTTGTTTTTTTTTTTCCCCATAGTAGGTACCTAAAGGGGAAAAAAAAAGTAGGATGGTGGATTAAATTGAATCAAATCCAGCCAGTCTGAAATAATCAGCCTCTTTCCCTTTTAGTCTGTAGTATGTATGATTTTTTCATAGAGATATATCATGTTATGAGGGGAAGAGGAACAAAA
This sequence comes from Antechinus flavipes, assembly GCF_016432865.1. NCBI lineage: Eukaryota > Metazoa > Chordata > Mammalia > Dasyuromorphia > Dasyuridae > Antechinus > Antechinus flavipes. The sequence goes on along the minus strand of NC_067399.1, from coordinate 14,276,574 downwards.
AAAGGTACTTAAACCTTAGGATACAGGCATTTTTTTTTCTTTCCACAGTTATAAGCCAACGTAAAGAGAAACACTGTGACATCGTGAAATTTCTTTAGGAGAAGTGGACCTCTGAAAATGAGCCATTTTCTGCAGTTATTTATAATATATAGAACAAGGTGTCACACTGGGTTCTCAACCAGTCAGTTTTTGGCAGCAGGGAAAGAAAAGGAAATCCCTCATCCCTGATTAGCCTCAGGGTCCTAGACAAGGTGGAATTCATCCCAGCTTTTGTCTGATCTTCCCTAAGATGTGAGTTAGAGGACAAGCAAAATGTAGGGCATTAGATGTGATTGCCCATTTATACCAACATAGAGGAATATTCTAAAAATGGCAATACTCATTTCCAAGAGAGAATCACTTCACCCCTACCAGCACTGCAGCCCCCTATAGCTATGTGTTTGGGACTGCATTTGCTCATATTTTGCTGTCTATCTTAAGTGAGCCTTCTCTGCGCTCGCTCTCTCTCTCTCTTTCTCTCTCTCTCTCTCTCTCTCTCTATTCCTCTCTCTCTTTCTCTCTTTCTCCCCCTTTTCTTTCCCTCCCCCATCCCTCTCTCTCTCTCTTTCTCTGTCTCTATACACACACACACACACACAAACACATACACACACACACACACACACACACACACACACACACACATTCTTTCCCCTTTATAGAAAGACAAAAACTCTTATTCTCTGTTATTCCCTTTCTCTGTCACTTGGCCTCTTTTTAAAGTCTTTCCATCTAATTCCTATATCTTGTTCTCTGTCTTTCTGTGACTGTCTCTATCTGTTTCTGTTTCCATTTATCTATCTCTTTAGCTGTCTGTCCATCTCTGTCTCTGTCTGTCTGTCCCTGTTTTCTCTCCCTCATCCTTTCTTTGTTTCTCTCTGTTTCAGAATCCCTCTCTTTTTCTCTCTCTATCTCATTCTGTTTTTCTGTGTGTATCTTTTTGTATCCTCTGTCTGACTGTGTCCCTCTCTGTATATCTCTTGTCTGTATATCTCTCTGATATCTCTTGTCAGGTATCACTCCCTGCCCCTTTCTCTATCTCTTTCTCTTCTGTATGTATCTCTCTCTAGGTATGTATCTCTCAGTCTTTTTGTCTCTGCTTCTATTTTTCTCTGCCTATATATCTGTCTCTGTCTTTACCTCTGTCTCTGTCTCTCTGTCTCTCTCTGTCTCTGTCTGTCTGTCTCTCTCTTTTTCTCTCTGTCTGTCTCTGTCTCCCTCTCTCCATCTCTCTGTCTGTCTGTCTGTTCTTTTCACTTTTGTAATATGTCACTTCCTATGTCCTGAAGGTTGTTAATCTTCTCCGTCTTTTTCTTTTTTGTTACTGTCTCTATCTCATTCTGTCTCTGTGCCTATCCTATCCTACTTAGCACAGTATTTAAGGAAAGTTTTTTTTTTAATAATTTCAACTCATTTGTTTTGCATGTTAATCATTATAATCTTGACATACCAAATTGTTATAACTGTTCCAAAGGGGAGAGGGCTGCTCAGGTGGCGATGAGCTCCTGCTGATTGAAGGGCTTCAAACAGAGGCTCAGTAACTGTTTGTTGGGTTTTTTAAGAGGAAATCTTTGTTCAGAAATCCATTGTATTTCATGTTCTCTGAAGTCTTTTGCAACTCTGTAACTGCATGAATATCCTGAAGAAGCAACAGGGGGCCATCCAGCTTTATTTTAGTCTAATATTCCTGCTTCTTCCTGGAGTATAACAATTGTTAAGATTTTAAAGTTTATTTTCACAGCCATAATCGTATTCTTCAAAATTTTAGGAGTTAACTAACAACTGATTTTTCTTTTACTCTTGAAATTAAAAATAAAATGTTCCCTTCACTTCATATTTTCTCTGATCTGCATGTTATTGTTACTTGTTTCATCTTAATGAGCATTTTCCTTTTCTTAAAAAAAATACTACTTTTCTGCACTTATTTTCTTTAAACCAAGGTAAGCTCCAGAAGGGCAGGGTCTTTTTATTGCTTTCTTGGGATTGGCAGAAACTCATCCTTAGCGGAAATGTCATGAATGTTTGTCCAATTCAATATTTTTTTTGGGGTGTGACACAGGTGCATATGTGACATATATTTGTTTGGGTATGCATGTGTGTGCACATTTGTGTGTATGTGTATGCATATAACACACATGAATACATATGTTATCTATCTATATCTATATCTATTTGTATCTACCTATCTCTCTATCTATGTCTCTCTGTCTATTCAACCATCCATCCACCTGCCTATCTATTCATCTATCTATACAACCATCTATCTATCTATCCAACCATCCAATCATCCAATCATTTATTTATCCAATCATCTATCCATCCATCATCTATCTATCTATCTATCTATCTATCTATCTATCTATCTATCTACCTATCTAAGATTATGATTCCTTTTTAGGAAAGCTGTGTTAAGGCTGCAGATGAAATACCAAAAGAAACCCTTGGGCACTTCCTTCTGTTGTAAAGCTCATCTGTCAGAGCCAGAATGGTAAGAGACACCCTGTGTACACATTCTTTACAAAATACATGCTTTCTTCCAGGGGGGCTGATTGTACTTTTGCTGAGCTTGTAATCACAGAAAACATGTGTACAACCTAAATGACACTCATGTGGCTGCTTCAGATAATCTGCTTTGCATTCCATAGCCCTAGGATACTTGTTACAATACACACCAGGTCTGAATTGAAAGAATCAAAATGAGAAACTCAGGAAAAAAAAAAAAGAAAAGAAAAGAAATGTTGGGCATTGTACTACTGTAAATCTAGTACCATGGAGAGCAGACGTGGAGCAGAAAAAGCAGCACTGGCTTTGAAATTGGAAGACAAAGGTTTCAAAAATTATTCTATTAACAAGTTGCCCATTATCACCACTATTATTCAACATTATACTAAAAATATTGGCTTTAGTGATAAGAAAAGAAAAAAAAAGAAATTAAAGGAATTAGAATAGGCAATTAGGAAATAAAACTATCACTCTTTTCAGATGTTATGATGATATATTTAAAGAATCCTAGAAAATCATCCCAAACCATACTGGAAACAATGAACAGCTTTAGTAAAGTTGCAAGATATAAACTAAACTAATATAAATAATTAGCATTTTGATATATTACTGACAAATCCAATCAACAAGAGATAGCAAAAGAAATTCCATTTAAAATTACTAAAGACAAAATAAAATATTTGGGTGTCTATCTTCCAAGAAAAATCCAGGAAGTATATGAACACAATCATAAAACATTTCTTAGACAAATAAAACCACATCTAAACAATTGGAAAAATAGCAATTTCTCATGCATAAACTGAGCTAATTTAATAAAAAATGACAATTCTGCACAAATTCATCAGTGCCATACTAACCTACCAAATTTATTATATAGAACTATAAAAAAAATTAGCAAAATTCATCTGGAAAAATAAAAGATCAAGAACATCAAGGCAATTAATTAAAAAAAATACAAATGATGGTGGCTTAGCAGTACCAAACATAAAACTATATTATAAAGCAGCACTCCTCAGAACCATTTGGTACAGGCTAAGAACTAGAGTGGTGGATTGGGGGATATATTAGATAAACATGACACAATAACCAAGGCCTATAATAATATAGTATTTGATAAATTTCCAAACTCCAGCTTCTGGAAAAAGAATTCATTATCTGAAAAAAAATTGCTTGGAAACCTGAAAAATAATATGTTGGAAACTCAAAACAGGCCTAAATCTCTCAGCTGGTACCAAAATAAAATCAAAATGCACACATTATTTGAGCATAAAGGATGTTACCATAAACAAATTAGCAGAAGTTTTAACTATGGTACGTCTGTGTTTTGTATATGTTAGTCAATAAATCTTGATTGATTAATATCACTAAGATAGATTGAGGTTCATTAAGTAGTCCCTATGGGTTAGATATATTGTAAAGATTCATTTAAAATTTTCAAATCATTTTATAGGTAATTATTACATTATTGAGACTTTGTAGATAAAAAGATAGGCTTAGATTCAGAAGGAAAAAAAAACTCAAGCAAGTATCATTTTTGAATTATACCGTGAAATTTAAGAAGACTAAATTGTTTAACTGCTCAGTCCTAGAGAGACCTCTCAACATTATAAATTGAAGAGAAAGTACACATCTGCATCAGTGAAGGGTGCTTTCTAACCTAAACCCATTAAAACACAAGTCCAATGTTTTTTGATGCATTTTTTTCATTCTCAGCCTTTCTAACAAGTAAAAAAAGTTCACATCCACTTTATTTAATGGAAAATGAAATGTCAGAGACAGATAGAGGCTTGGCCAGAGTGATATAATTACTGAGCATGAAAGAAAGGATAGAATTCTAGCTCTTTCTACTCTATTAGAGTACACTACACCCAACCCTACTATTTTTTAACCATTTAGTAGCTTATACTTTCAATAAAATCATCATTACATCATACCATATCATACACAAGAACTCTGCTGAGTTGGAAGATTTAAAGTCAATCAAGAATCTGTATTGTTGATTAGGCTGAAAGTTACCTTGAGCATACTCAGATTTAGAAGAGAGCAACAGTCACTAGATCACATTTGGAAATACTTCACCAGGGGGAGCTGGCATCAGCCAAATGTATTCAGTTGGCATCATTAAAATGTATCCGTTCTGATCATGCTTTCAATTTAAAATATAGATAGCTCTGTGGATTATATCTAAGTGAACAGAGAATGCTTCCTGATTATGAATAAACACCATTGTGGATGAAAGGAACCATCTTTTTTGCAATAGATTAAAGTTAAGTTCTAGGATTGTAAAAGTTATAAATGTACACAGGAGATATTATATTACAAGAGGGATGCAAAAATATATTTCTTTTATAGTCATCATCATCATAATCACAACTAACATTTATATATCACCAATTATATGTGGACTAAACTATACTTAATTATTCAAAACTTATTATCCAGTTTGATCCTAACAACAACCATGGAAGATAAGTGTTATTATTATTATCCACAATTTACAGATGACAAAACTGAGCCAAGCAGAGATTAAGCAATTTCTCCAGTCACACGGCTAGCGAATGCCTGAGACTGGAATAAGGAAGACCTAAGTTTAAATCTTGACATTCACTAACTGGATGACCCTAGGCATGTCATTTAACTTCTGTATGTCTTACTTTCTTTACCTGTATAATGAGGAAAATAGTAGCACCCTGTAAAGTTGTTGTCATAATCTGATTTTTGTAGAATTTAGCATGTCTGGAATATAGTAGGTACTACGTAACTTGTCACTCAAATAATAGTTCATTATAGAAATATTTATATCTAGATAGACAGATAAATGTGTGCACATATACACAAGCATATACATTAACATAGATGGGTGCTCATACACATATGTGTATATACAGAAACATGTAGAATATGTACCCACATATACACAGTATGCATATATACATACACACACATACACACAAATAGATAAACAGACATGCACAAACACACATACACACACACACAAATATATATACACACACTCACACATACACATCCATAGATAGATGGATAGATATAATACCAGCAACTAGTATTGTCAAGGCTTCAAGTTCATTTGCCATTTAAAGAAACCATAAGGGGTGAATCTGCAGTTCTAAAACTCTATAGATTCTCTCTTCAAAATTTAGGTCAAGGTTAAGGTTGGGTAGTCTATGGCTTTATACAACTTAACTCATTTCTCCCAATATTTTTTTTTAAATAAAAACACAATGTAGTCCTCTTTTTCACATTCACTTTAACATCTACTATCTGAAGGAATCTAGTGCTTTTACCCCCCACCCCCATCACCTACCTGCCTAGGAGTACTCAGTAACTTAAAGGACAGCCACATCAGAGAAAAATAATAATAATAATAATAACAAACACACAAAGAGTACTTTATTTTGTATTTAGAATTTTTAGATATATGCAGACAGACCTTATTTAGATGTGTATGAGCGTGTAGTTATTTATATAGTGATTTATAGCCAAAGAGTTGTCAAATCTTATCTATTCTATTACCAAAATACCTCCTATATAACCCAGCCTTTCACATAGCTAGTAAGTGTCTGATGTTAAATTTCAATTCATATTTTCTTGACTTCCGAAGAAGTATTCCATTCAGTGAGCCAACTCCCAAGGAAACAGGTTAGGTGACTTTTTAAAGGTAATAACTAGAAAGTATGTGAGACCAGATTTGAAATCACATTGCCTCGACCCCAAGCTTAGCACCTGATCTCCTGAAAAATCTAGCTGCTTCAACTAATCATTACTAACAACTAATTAATCACTAATTCACACAATCTTCAATCTTCAAGTTCAAGTACTTTATTTTCCAACTACCATGAAATAAACTGAGGAAAGAAACTAGACTATATTATTTTCAATATTTATTTCTAGTATCTCACCCATGGTCTGGCACATTAACCACTCAGTAAATCCTTGATGATTTCATTTAGATTGAAGGTAGTGGAAATAGATTTTTGCATCAGAAGAATGCCTATTGCAAATGTCTGCTACTCAATTAGGGGCTGAAATCCTTGCGTCTGAAAAATATCCCCCATATTCTTCACTTTTAATACTTTTGTTTCCTACTAGGAAACATCGATGTTCATGTGTCCCAGATGAAGAAGCTGGGCAGCACAATCCATAGAGCATTGTGTCTGAAGTAATGAGGATCTGAGTTCAAATTACACCTCAGTTACTTAACTGCAATAGCACTGAATCACATCTCTTAACCTTTCCATCACACATTTTCTCATCTGTAAAATTGGAATAATAAAAGCTTCTACCTCCCAGGATTGTTGTGAGGATCAAATTAGTTCATATTTGTAAAGCAGCTTGCAAACCTTTGAGAACTAGATAAATATGATAAATTATTAATTTTCCCAGTCAGCATCGTATTTCTTCTCCCTGGCTAGTCTCTGGCCTGGCTGTACTGCAGGATATTTGAACATTGCTCTGAGTAGGAAGATGAAGGGTTTTGAAAGCACTTAAGGCTGGGGTCTTTCTCTGGACTGAAATCAGAGCTCATCAGGATACCAGCACAATCCTCTTCAGTCTCACAATTGTGAACAGCAGTCAAAAAGACAAAATCTATCTGCACACTATTTGACTTTTGGAAAGCTCTAATTTGTCTGATTTTTTTTCCTGCTCTGATGTCAAGCTTAAAAGTCTCTTTCTATCTTACAGAAATTGCTTCTAGTCTTATCCTCTATGTTCAAACATAGCATGTGTTTATCCTTTTCTCCAAATACTCCTTCATGTCTCCCATAAACCTTCTTTTTAAAAAAAAATTCAAGGGGAAGCCCCCCAGTTCATTTAATTTTTCCTCCTATGCCATGAATTTGAGATCCTGAACTGCTTCTAAATCTGGATATGACCCAAGTTAGTATTGTCCTTCTTCAACTGTGGCTCCTTGATCTGAGTGCCATCTGTTCTATTTGAATCCTGCCCATTACAGCAGATTTGGGGTAGCATTAATTTCCAGCAATGCAAATAGAATGCATAGGCCTTCATCTCTCTTCTGCATGATTCAAAAAGTCACTTAATTTATTGCTCATTTCAAATCGTCTTTCTTTCCATTCAATCCTCCTTACAAACTCCAAGTGAACAAATACTATAAAAAACTGCCACTTTTCTATTCAAAAGATTATTTTGACCCCCTATTCCTTCTGGGGTAAAATACAAAATTAACTCTTTTTCTTGTGAAGTTCTTCACAATTCTGTCCCAAATATTACATATTGCTTCCTTTCAAAAATTTTTAGTGAATTCAAACTGATATTTTGGTTGTTACTCACATAGGATATCCCATTTATCTTCTCAATATTTTGGCAGAAGTTGTACCCCCTGGAATGTACCTTTTCCTCAATTTTGCTTCTTACAATCCTTTATACCCTTCAACAGGAAGCACATGTGTTATATCTTCTATGGGGCTTTTACTGATTTCTCCAGATTAGTCTTCTACTCTCTCCCAAAACAACAACAACAACAAGATTGTGTGTTTGTGTGTGTGTTTTATGCACATATAAAATTGCATAGTTTTTTTTTTTTAAATCATATAATAGAAGGGCAATACCTCAAGAATAGACACTGATTCATTTTCTTTTCTGTTCTTTCCTTTTCATTGTTAGCAATTAGTACAGTACGTGGTACCTAATAAATGTTTGATTAAATGATTCTGGCCAATTCTCTCTCTCATTCTTCCTTCCTTCCTTCTTTTCTTTATATGTCTTTCCCATGGTGTCTCCACAACATTCTAAAGGACCTCTTTCCTGTAGTTCAAAGGTCCCAATGTAAGCTCCATGAATTTTTAAGAAGATAACTTTCATTATATTTGTTCTATGTATTTTATTTTGTAAATGTGACTATTTTATATACATAGAATAATTGTATTCAATGCATGCTGTTGTATTTACATTTTTTTCTTATTAATAGCCCATAAGCTTTCCCTCAGATACTAAAATGACTCATCTTACCATATATACACATACACACACGATTCACAATTCCTGCTTCCAACTGCTTCATTATCAAATGGATCCCAATGAGACATGGGGCCTGGTTATCAGTTACCTCCCCCTAAAATCACACTGATTTCCTTGGCTGCTGCCCCGTTTCATTAGTGCACATTGAGCTCCTGTGATTCCATACACTGGACATTATGTTTTTCTAGATCACCAGACATGGTCTGTTATTACCCTATATGAAAAGCAATATGTTCTTTTTCTGTGATTCTCTGTGATTCTCACCTTGGCTTGTGGTAAATCCCTAAAGTTAGCACAAAATAAACAAATATATCTCCAACTGCAGTTACCAGGTCCTTTTCTCTCAGGCTTTATTTGTCCAGCTAGGGGACTGGACTTTAATAATAGCAAAATGTTCATATTCCAATAATAAACAGCCTCATGAGCTAAAATGAGGGCAAGCACACTCCTATCATTGTTAGCAGAAGAGAGAAGATAGTCACAGAGTTACTTTCCTATTTTCTCTCAGCAATAGGATGATAACTCCATCACCTAATAAGTATCCTTTTCCCATAGACAATTTTACTCCAATCCTCTTATCATTTCCAAAGAAAAGAACATGCTTCTGTCAGAGCTGGATGCCTCTTTTAAGTAGCCAGTTCCTGCTTGTCTTTTGCCAACACAGCATTTGCAAATGTCACCTTTTCTCTTACCCTGATTGTTGCTCTGAAATAAAAGTTCATTAGGAAGTCGCAAGCCAAGCAGTGCTGTAGGCTTGGAATTATTCTTTGACTGCCCTGTTCTGACTTGGTGTGCAAGATTCCAATAAGCATTTAAGTGCTTACTATATAAGTCTCTGCTCTAAGTAGTGGTATACAAAGAAAGGTGAGAACAGTTCTTGCCTTCAAGGAAAAGACCTTGACAATTAAGGAGCCAAAATGAGAACAATTATTTAGTCATTCAGTTGATAAGTATTTATTGAGCACCTACTATTTGCCAGATAAAATCCTAAGTGCTGAGGATACAAAGAAAGGGAAAAATTCCTCTGTTTTCCAGGGAGAGTGCATTCTAATGAGGTAGTTAAGATGAAAATGAATTATTCAATCAGTTAATTAACATTTAGTAAGCAGCTACTATTTGCAAGTTACTATCTTTCTATTTAGGTAAACAAAGCAAGGAAAAATGAACAAACAAACTATTGCTCTCCTCATGTTGTAGTAAGGAAGCCAGTATGAAAATAAGTCATTCAATCAGCTAATAAACATTTATTAAGTACCTACTAATGAGCAAGACACAATCCTAAACTTGAAAATATGAAGAAAGATTTTTAAAAATCCTAAAAACAGATAACTCTTGCTCTTAAGGAACTCACATATTATAATGAGAAAGCTAACATGATAATAAGTGACAAGTCAATAAATATGTATTAAACCCTAGCCTATGTGGGTCACCATGCTAAAGTTTGGGGATTCAAAGAAAGATGAAAAAAATATTTTTAAGTTGCTCACAAAAAAACATAGAAAAGATTATATACAAATAAACTATAGATAAGATAAATTTAAAGTAATCAACAAATGGGAAGGGGCTAGCATACATGTAGGACATATACTAGGTTAACTGGAGAGAATCATAGAGGCATTGGCAATAACATAAAAGAACTAGTCAAATCCTTTGTTTACTTTTTTTCTTCTCCTCCTCATTAGTATTTTCCTAAATGAGTAATGACCACCATATGAAATATCTATGACTTCGAGAGGGATGTACTGCATCAACAGGGATGACATCACACAGCTAATTTGATTCAGAAGGAAGATCTGAACATCATAATGACTTTAAGAATTGCATCCTATCTATTATGTCACTGCCAGTTTGAAGGTTTTCCCAAGTGAGAAATTAAAATTAAAGAAGTGAAATAATAATTTGTTAGCTCTGTTTTATATCCCAATAATTTAAAAATATGTGTGAAGGATATTCCAACTCTGTACAAACAAGGTGCGGTGTTTGGGATGGCTTTTCGGTTTTCACCATTCATGCTCAGAAACCAAAAGGAGATGGTTTATGCTTACATTTGCATGCCATTACCCAGAATATCCTTCCTGTTCAGCTGTTTCACTGTGATATAGCTTCTGGAGACAGGGAAGGAAACAAGGATGATCTTCGATGTGCTTTGCAAGCACATTCAAATGGGAGACTATTCCAATGTACTCTGTCAGGAAACCACAATTTTGTTTGTCCTGCTCACATATTCCAAAACCCCATCCAATATGCTCTCAGAATGATAGGCTGTTGCCATGCCCCATTGGTTTAAGACTCTGTGCTGATTCGCAATTGTAGGGATACATCAAGGCAGAGACTTTGGGAATAGTACAGTTTGCTGAAAAGGCTCCCTGGGGGTGAGGTGGGAGTGGTTATTAGCTTAAATAGAGGCAGAGAATGGAATACTTGTATTTTAAGTCATTTCCCCCTCCATTTCTATCTTGTTTTAGCAAGCGTTTCATTGAGAAGTTCAAAATAGCAAACTTCAGCAAGTTGTTAAATTCTGTGTTCTGGAATGATCACATCCTGCAAGTTGTTGTCTGACTATTAGATATGTCCCATCTTTCCAGGATGGATGATGGAAAAGTTGAAAGAGGGATAGGTCCGAAATGGGAAATATCTGGTATCTTGTTCCTTCCTGGGGTTCACTAGATTTGTGACCATGAGGAAGTCAGTCTGTGTAAATCTGTTATATACTGATATATGAAAAGGATTTTCCATCAGAATGTGAGCAGGAATTGTTTCACTGTTAGTTTTGTATCATTAGCACTTATGGCTGATCCAGAGCAAGCGATTCCTAGAAGTTTGCTAATTGTTCAATTAATTAATTAAACTTGATTCTTAGTTTTCTGTAATATCCCCTCATAAGCTTATCTCAGAGAAATAAGCTAGTGCTCAATGAGAACAGGTGCTTATGAAATGATTCAAATCTCAAAGTACTGTTTCTGAATCCACACTTTACCAGGATGAGTTTATTTCTAGAATGAATGTTTAGAGAATATTTAATCCAAATCTAAGCCTGGGTTTAATTTGACAGCAAAGAACAGTGGAAAGATGTGCTCAAAAGAAAGCTTAGTCTAAATGGGGCCCTAGTGATTTCTACCTGTGTAATATAGGGCAAATCCTCTATGCTACATGAACCTTATGTCTCTCATCAGTAAAGTGGGTATAATCATTTTCATTCTCATAGGGTTATCTTGTAAAAAGCATTTTGCAAATCAAATGTAGTCATAAAAATGCAAACTACTTAATATAATGGGAATTAACACTTCTAAGTAGATTAGTTTATCTAATTAATGAATTTTCAAAATCAGAAAGCTCAGCTGAGAACAAAAAAAAAAAATGGAATTTAGGGAGGCACAGACAACCTTGAGTTAGGGTAGAGGAATAGAGATAGGAGACTTTAATCAGAAGCTATTGAAATTCAAGGCATGGCTATTTCCATCAAATTATGCGGGATAAGGAAAACATAAGTTACTCACTAGTGCTAAAGCCCCAAGCTCTCTGGAAAATAGTTACTTTTTTGTTCATATATGTGCTTATACGATTTGTATTTATCTAAAATTATCAAATTAAAAGGAATACTAGAGTGATATACTTATATCCATTCATTCAATAGGCATTCATACTTTGACTACTAACATAAAATATTAAGTAGACTGTGCTCCTAAAGAGCTTGTCTTTTATTGAATTATTCCCTTCAACCCTACATTATATTTCTAGGTTAGTTACTCTGAAGAATATCTATTGTTTGTTGTTTTTGTTGTTGCGTATCAATTTAAGATTTTCAAAATCCTCTCCCAAATGTAACTCTATTTTGTCCTCACAACAACTCAGTGGAATATTTTTTATTATTGACCTATTTTTAAGAAGTCAATATTATCCAGATGTATTAATACTAAGTCTATTATCCAGATTCACATAGCTAAAAAAGGAATAAAGGAGAATTTTAATTGATTTCTTCCTGTCTCTAAGTCCAAACAGCAAATATGCTGCTTTATAGACACTTATAGACACACCCAAAGTCAATCTCTCTATCCAACATACCAACTGCCTCTTATCATGATAAGGCTATATTCAAAACAATGGTAATCTCTTGAGATAAGCAACAACCCCATTTTTGATGAATGAATGAATAAATGCAGATTACTCTATCTCTTCATACTTGATTTTGGGTAAATGAAAAATAGTGGAAGCACTGGCTTCCACAAACACAAATTCATTGATTGTCAATGAAATGATTTGTTCTCTAGTGACTCAGAAGGATTGATCATTACTATTGAGTGACAAAATAAATATGGCATAACTTCTGTCCTTATGGAGTTCTACTGGTGTGAGGGGAAGTTGATAAAAATTGCTAAGATAGAAGGTATGATGTAATCAGTGTAAATGGTAATCAAGACAGAAAGCAGAGAAAGAAAAATTCTAGCTTGTGAAATAGGTTTGAAGAGCAGAGAAATCGGGCATAGAAAGTAGCACCTTTGGGGAAAAAAAAAAAAACTCTATTTGTTCATGTCTTTCCTTGACCAATTTCCTTGTTATATAATCATTTCATCCTTGTTGTTTTCTGGTGATATTCCATTTCCTTCAAACCTGTCATGTAGCCACTGTGTTGTTAGAGCCATGATCTCTTTTTATGTACAATAAAATATTAAAATAACTACTATTCATTTTTGATCAATAAAATTGTTTGAACTTCATAAAGCATCTTGGGAATAATTTATGGAATCAATGGATAATAGACACTACTGATGTACATGGCTCTAGTCTTAAAGGATCAATAAACCCATGTGTGCTTTCCTCTGCCACAAGATTGACCCAAGCCAATTTCTTCAGATCTATTGCTCGTTCGTTCATCCTAAATATGGAAAGAAAAACATTTCTTTGGCATTCAATTATAGTTCATATGTGATGTGTGTTCAGAATCATGAAAAGATCAATAATAGCTGACTGTTCATTCTCTTTATAGCTCAGTACAATTTCTGCTGAATATACCTTGCAGACTTGATGATAATTTAGTAAGTAATGTAAACTATGCTTACAACCATGCTGGAATCTTGGGAAGGGGAGAAATGGGATTTCAACCCCCATGATGAAAGCTAGTGTAGTTATTTAAGGACCATTATTAGCTTCACATTCCATTGAATGTATGCTGCCTAATTTGAATTGATTGAATGAGACTTGAAAGGAAGAAGAGCCAAAATACGCTTCATATTAAAGAAAGGATCCTATCAAGGGATAAATGTAAATATTGAACTCTATTGCTAAACAGCATTTTGGCTTTGGGGCCCCAGGTAAGATGAAGTTTTGTATTCATCTCCTTGCCTTCTTCCTAAAATTTCATATATATTTGTTATCGTGCTCTCTCAGGGCAAGAATTGCTTCATTTTTATTTGTGTGTCCCCAGGATAAAGCAAAATGCTTGATAAAGAGTAGACATTGAATGTATACTTTCTAATTTGCATTGACTGAATGAGAATTAAATATCCTCAAATTTCTTTTGTATGAGGTCAGACTTCAAGATGCTGGAAATAAACATAAAAATATGTTTTATCACTTGGACATGGAAATCTAAAGGACATTTCTGGCTTTTACTAAATGACCATAAAGGGTATGCTGTATAGAATTCAGTTGAATTCAATTCCTTTATGATTTATTATTTACTTATCATGCCAAACTTTCTTTTAGGCACTGGGGCAACAGATACCAAAACAAAGCCCATGCCTTCAAGCAGCTTATATTTTACTTCAGATAATGGTATAGCAAGTATAGAGTGTAAACAAACAAGTACAAAGAACTTTTAGTATTAAGATAGCACCATTAACAACCAGAGATTGGTGAAATCATCATCAACAACAACATCAATAATAAAATTTACTATAAGACATGGTAAATGAGCTGAAATGAGAAGGAAGATATAAAATCTAAAAGATGGAGGTGAGGAAGATCTTTTTAGATGGAGTAGGTTGGAGGGGATGCTTGTGCAAAGATAGGTAAGAAAGAGATGAAATGCAGTATATCAATAAAGTAGTTCAATATGGCTGAAATATTAAATTCATCAGGAGAAATAAAGTGAGGTGAATAAACATATAAATTGGTGCTAAATTGTAAAGAACTTTAAAGGTCAAAATTATACTATTATCTATGTTATTATAAAAGTAATAGGCAGCAGGGCACTTAGATGAAATAGTATATAAAGTACCAAGTCTGAAGATGAAAAAAATAATTTTCTTGAGTTTCAATCCAGCTTCAGACAATTATTAACTTTGTAACCCTGACTTTTTGCCTCATTTTCCTCATCTTTAAGATGAGCTGGAAAAGAAAATTGCAAACCACTCCAATATTGCACAGAAAATTCCAAATGGTATTCAAATAATCTGCCATGACTGAAACACTTGAAAACCAGCAACATCAGTAGGTAGCACATGAAACTTTCTTGTGCTAGTGAACTGAAAGATCAGACTTACTATTTATGAATTTCTATTTGACAGAGATCTTTTTGTTGTGGTGGTGATTATTGCTGTTGTAATTTTTGTTGTTGTTAGTAGTAGTAGTAGCAGTAGTAGTAATGGTAGTAGTAGTAGTAATGATAATGATAGTTATACTAATAATAGTGGTAATGTAATAGTAATAGTAGTTGCAGCAGTAGCAATAGTAGTAGTAGTAGTAGTAGTAATAATAGCAACAGCAGCAGCAGTAGTGGTATTAATAGTACAAGTACAAGTAGTAGTAGTAATAGTAGTTGTTTTATCACAGGTTTTATTGATTTTATTTATTTTTCTCTTCTTTTAAATTTTTTTTACTTATTTTTTTTTAATTAAAGCTTTTTATTTACAAAACATGCATGGGTAACTTTTCACCACTGACCCTTGAAAAACCTTCTGTCCCAAATGTCTCCTCTTTCTCCTCATTTTCTCCCCTAGATAGCAGGTAGTACGATACATGTTAAATATATTAAGATATATATTAAATTCAATATGTGTATTTATAGCTATACAGTTATCTTGCTGCATAAGAAAAATCAGACCAAGAAGGGAAAAAAAAAAACTGTGAATAAAAACAAAATGAAAGCAAACAACAACAGAAAGAGTGAAAATGTTGTTGTGATCCCACTCAGTTCTCATAGTCCTCTCTCTGGGTGTAGATGGCTCTCTTCACCATTGAACAAGTGGAACTGGTTTGAATCATCTCATTGTTGTAGAGAGCCAAGTCCATTAAAATTGATCACTGTATAGTCTTGTTGTTGCCATGTATAATGATCCCCTTGTTCTGCTCATTTCACTTAGTATCCTTTCATCTAAGTTTCTCTAGGCCTCTCTGAGACCATCCTGCTGGTCATTTTTTAATGAAACAATAATATTCCATAACATTCATATACCATAATTTATTCAACCATTCTCCAACAGATGGCCATCCATTCAGTTACGAGTTTCTTGCCATTACAAAAAGACTTCCACTAACATTTTTGCATATGTATCACTCAGATTTTAGCTGAAATGTCTAGAGTGGAGGTGAAAAGCTTGAGCTTGTGTAGACAATCACGTAATAACAAATCCTATTACATGTTGAATTTAATGATGCTTTTTTATATCAATTTAAATTAGAAAAAAAATCTTGATTTTAATGTTTTTGTTTTGTAGATTACTAATCTGAGACAAACATTGGAAAAATAATTTCCTCATCACCAATAAACTATATACCAGCAATTCAAACCTAGACCCCCAACTCCAAATTCAATTTCCCTTTCACTCCCTGGACCTACATAAATTTTAGTGTCTGCTTTTCCAAAGTCATCCACAATGGAAGGTTCTGAGATTTTTGAATGGGTCACAGTTTCATAGAATTTTAGTCTGCAGGAATCTCAAAGTAAAAGTTATCAATGCCAGTTGAAAAGGTATGGCCAATACTGCATTTGACACAATGAAAATACAATCTGTCCTTGAAGAAAAGACTCAATAAGTGATGCTTGTGTATTTCTACGTTTGTGTATGTGTCTATTTGTGAAGACATTCCATAAAAAGGAATTAATTTATCTTCTGAATATTTTAAATGATTAGGAAAGTTATTGATATTTTGGCTTAAATTTTCTTTTTGTAATTCCTCACCCATTGCTTCTAGATTATTTTCCTAAAATCATGAAGAATAAACCAAATATTTTTTTTTGGATGTGACAGCAATGAAATACTTTAAGAAATCTATTGTGTCCACTAGTGATTTTTTTATTTTTTTCCAAACAAAACATCCATAATTCATTGAAATAATTACAATATGTAATGCAATTGAGGACCTTCCCCATACATATTCTCTTTCTTTGATCACTATCAAGCTTACCCATGTCCTTCCCACATTGTGCTTTATAAAATTAATCAAAATATTCCATCTGGCCAGAGTAGAGGCATTATTTTTAATTGCATTTTTGTTCTGTTTTCAAACATCCAGGATTTTAACTCTTAGCAAAAGAACAAATACCATGAAAAGGAACTATCTTAAAATTCCTTGAAATATTAACTGAGATCTTCATATTTTATATATTATTCTATCCTCATTAGCTTTGAAATGTTTTCAATTACCAACAGGTGTCCGTCTTTTTCATAGAAACTGGTCTGAAAATTTCCTGAAAGGAATAATCTAAATATTTCCTCTTACATTACCTGGATGTCTCACTAAATAGGTTCAAGTCTTTGTATCATTGGGAATATTCCTCTAATGACAATTTCATAGAAGGAACATGATAAAAATACAGAAGGAAGAAATGAAGGGAACAAAATTGATTTTCAGCATCCACTATGATTCTGCTATTCTAACAATTTGTTATTGTTCAGTCATTTCAGTCATGTCAGACTCTGTGACTTCATTTGAGCTTTCTTGGCAAAGATACTGGAGTGCTTTGCCATTTCTTCCTCCAGTTCATTTTCTAGATGAGGAAATAAAAAGTCAAAACTGACTTTCTGTGATCTGGCAAGGTTTGCAAAGCTTGTAGATATCTAACCCCAAGGACTTGAATTCAGATCTTCCCAATTCTATGTCCAGCAATATGTTCACTATGCTTTAATCTACCAAATAGCAATAGTATAAAAAAAAAATTCTACCTTAAATAAACTGGGGTTATTATTAGTAAATAAAATAGCAGAGAGCTCTGGCTAAATTTCTTTAAGAGGATATTGCCTTATACCTCTGCCAGATGGAACAGCTGTACACCTCATGAAATTCTCAAAGGTTAACCCTCTGAAACCAATGTCTCTGTACTATGGTATCTCTGGATATGACTAGTTCCAAAAAGATTCAGACTTTTGGAACTTCCATCCAGCCTGATACTTATCCTTATAACAGAAATCAATCCAGCCCAACTCATCATACTTCTCTTCCCAGACACTCATGACCTGAAGTAAGAAGTTAAAGCCTAATCCTCTGGTCAATACCACCAGCCATCAGGCTCAGACACCACTCTTTCTTCCTCTCTTTCCCTCAACATTTCATTTTTGCCCCTATATATTCCTGACATGAACTGATTTTATACTCCAGGCTAAAACATCAAATGACCTCAAAGGGCATTAATGTTCTTTCTAAATTCTGATCCAGTCCCCTGGAAAAAAAAATCTGAGGGAGGACTGAGCCAACTTGTCTTTCATCTTAGGGTTTAAAGAAGAGATCAAAGTGGTTTACTTGAGCACTTTAGAAGTCCCAAGAACATTTAATTCTTCATTGTCTGCTGACTGAAGCATGACTTTCCGGAGTAATGGATTAGAATTCAGATGGGGTCAACTATTTCTCTTCTAAAATACCTACAGATGAGACAGGTTAATAATACCAAAGGAGAAGTCATCTTTGTGAATATGACTTGCTGATATCTAAACCCAGCAACTAAAATCATTGCGTGACTGTGTTCATTACAATGGATGATAGAGGAATATCCCGGAATCCCAGAGTTCTGATGCCAGTAAAAAAGTTGCCTTTTCCTCTCAACCAAATTTGCCTCAATTATTCAATTCCAGGCATCCAGACTACCTGCCATGGTAGAATAAGCCAAGGGTAAAGGAGGGCAGAAGTGAACTCAATTAGGAACAACAAACTTATCTGGCATAGTGGATAAAAGGATGTGCTTGGAATAATCAAGGCACAAAGTAAAACTCTGAGCTATTGAAATATCAGGAATCCTACTAAATAATTGATTAAGCAATATAATTCCTTCCTATTAACCAAGAGGGGAAAACTACAGTGTAAGAAATCTGCCTATATTGCCAGATGTGGTCATTGCTTCAGAAGTTTCACTAAATATGTTTTCTAATAAAAAAAAAACAATATCCTTTTTGTGGGAGGAATGGAAAAATTACCAAAAAAGTGTTTCAATCACATGTTCCACTTTTTACTTTTTTATAGGTGCTAGAAATGTCAAATTAAGCCATCATTCGAATACACTGAGTTTGTCTTCCCATTGTGACACCAATCAACAACATCTCCTGAGAGAGTATTTCCCCTGGACACCAGAATTTCATTTAACTTCAGAGTTGCAAAGATCCATGAATGATCATCTTATTCTATTCACACAATCTGAAAAAAAATAAATCCTATTACAATATGTTCCTCAAATGATCCCTCCACTACTTCTTGGTAGTCTCCAGAGAAAAGCACCTCATTGTAACTGGAGGCAATTGAAGCTAGGTTAAGATGTGCTAAAATTCAATGCCTACTGAAAACCTATGAGAGTAATACTATTTCCTAGAAGCAGTATATACTATCCATATTAATTAATTACAAAATTGCAAATTTGGAGTTTGCCAATATCTGAGACACCACTAATTACTATGCCCTCATTTCATAAGGCAGCATATTCAAATTAACTTTTTTTTTTTTTTTTTTTTGCTGAGGATCACAAAGCATGTGTTGGATGTGGATTGCAAATCCTTTTTCTGACTTAAAATTAAATGTACTTTTCATTCTGCCATGACATTTTACATAGGTAATTCAACTGAAATACTGCATTCATTAATTAATTTTCATTAATCCAAAATCCAAGAGATGATAGTTACAATTAGTCATATTTGCCAAATTGAAAAAAAAGTTAAAATTATAATATTGTGTCATCATAATGTAGGGGCATTATTAGAACTCTTTTCTTCTATCACTCTTATTAAAACTTCAGATGCTTTGCTTTGACCTAGGCATTTACAGAATGTCATCCTGAGAAACTGATCTAGTAGGTGGCAGCAAGATATTCAGAGACCTTTCATCTCATGTGTTTCCTGCTGAAGGCTGAATAACTTGTAATAAAGAACTGGATTTATCCCAAGATCAAAATTTACATGAGTCTACTTTGAAAATATAACTTAAAGAAACATTTTATACAATAGATTACAATGCAATCTACTTGAGGGCAGGTATCATCATTTGACTTTTGCCTTTTTTATTTCAGTGCCTGACAAAGTGCCTGATACACTTTTTGCTTGATTGATATTTATATAATAGGAATTAACAATTATGCATAATTTCAACATGCATCGTTTCATTTCAGTCTTATGACAGTCCGATGAGTTAGCTATCACAATCCTCATTATTCCCATTTTATACTTGAGAATTTTTAGGCTAAGAGAATTTAATTGACTTCCTTAGAATCACAAAGCCAGAAAGTGCCAGAGGTGAGATTTAAAGTTATATATTCCTCAACTTTAAACCCATTATTCTTCTGCCAAACTATGCTATCTATACAATGAAAAAACTCATTTTAGGACAATTTAAAATCATCTGATTTTTCTGGGTTCAATATAGATGGAAACGCTATTTTCTTTACTGAGTCTGCTTTCATTTTTCTTTAGATATTCATTTATTCAATAGATATTTATTGAGGCCTTGTCATGTGTGAAGGGCATCATTCGTTAGTGTAGTTATAAAGTTATGAATTCATATTGTTGATATTAGAATCACAACCTAAGAGGTCATTCCTTAAGCAGCAATATGCACATCCTTCCTGGAATGATTATCCCTCTTTCTTCCAATTGACTACAACATCATTACACATGTCTGTTTTTAGGGACCATGACCTCTTAGGAATCCATAAATGATGCTTTGTTTATTGTAAAAGATGTAATTCCCCTCTCATTTTTCACCTGGTCAACGTTATTATTGGGATATAGCATGTAGAAGTGAGCCATCTAAAGTTGAAAATAAGCAAAGAAAGTTATGTATTCTTAGAATCATAGTGTTTGTTTTAAAGATTTTTTTTTAATGAAAGTAACCCAAAGGACAATGGGAAGACAGATGGTGGGTGTAAGCAGTCTGTAGCACATTGCCAATGATGATTTACACATAAGAAATGACATCAATCAATCAATCAGCAAATGTTTATTAAGTACCTACTATTCTAGACTAGGCCCTGGGGACACAAAGATTTCTAAGATGTTGGATGAGTGCCCAGCAAGAACAGGGCACAGCACAGACATATGGCAAATCAGAAGGAGACAACACAATTGCTATTAGTCTTGTGATACAATGGTCTTGGATTTAGGGATATTAGTTGGCATCATTTAATAAAAGAGGGAACTGGATCCCCAGGTAAATTAAGAGGCTCACCAATGTCTCAAACTCTAAAATCATAGATTATGTGACTTAAAGTCTTTCTTTGTAGGTTCAGTTCTAAAATCATAGTTGGTAAGCTCTAGGGTAGCAGACACCATTCTTTATTTTTTCTTGGTAGGCATATCTTATAGGATTACAAATTTTCTTCTCTGTGCTAAGTAGCCCCAAATAAAAGCTCCAGAGGGAAGTTGAAGAAGCATTCAGGGAAGGGGAAAAATCAGATTATCATAATACCTCATGACTTCTAATTCTAGTTCATGCTTAATCAATTTATTTTGATTAATTATTTGGTTCATTATTTTCACTAACTTGAAGTCAAACTTTATTAGGGCCACTAATGCTGTTAGTTTCCTGGGAAGAAATCCCATTTGTCTGATAAAACTTATGCCTCTTGAGAGCAGCCATGTTCTGTTATCTTTTTTTAAATTATTAATAGCTTTTTATTTATGAGTTATATGCATGGGTGATTTTACAGCATTGACAATTGCCAAACCTTTTGTTCCAATTTTTTGCCTCCTTCCCCACCCTCTCCCCTAGATGGCAGGATGACCAATACATGTTAAATATGTTAAAGTATAAATTAAATACAAAATAAGTATATATGTCCAAACCATTATTTTGCTGTTCTGTTATCTTTATACAAATAGTGTACAGAGAAATAAGAAAGGATGATAATATAATTTTATTTCTCAAGAACATTTATAAAAAAGATTTAGAAAGCCAAGGATTGCCCAGAAATGTACCTCACAATTAAAACTGGCTGATTATTGACATTTCTGATTTGAGTTCAATAGAATCACAGAATTCAGCAACTGAAAACAGTATTATAAATCATCTAGTCTGAATGATAACCATAAAACAATTTTAAAAGAGTGGTAATCGTAAAAGAATTGTATGTTCTATGCTTGGAAATTAACATAGAAGTAGATCCCAGAAGGGTTTATTTCATTTTTGGACAATTATCACTAGGATTTTTTTGTTTCTTTTATTGTTTGTTGTTCAATCATTTTTCAGTGATGTCCTACTCTTCTTGACCCCATTTGGGTTCTCTTGAAAAAGATACTGGAAATAGTCTGCTATGGAGAAGTACTCTTTATGTGATGTGATGCAGACATAAAAAAAAATAAGTCATTCTTTTCCCAGAGTTCAAATGACATAAGGGTCATAAAACACGACTTGTGAAGAGTAAGTACTTAATAGATACCTGCTCCATTTTACTGGTTTGCAGAAAATTTCTTTCTTTAAGTTTCATCTCCTGTTTCCATATAGCATTTATTTTATTTTTCATTGTTGATTTATGAATGAAATCCCTTTCTATATTTTCCTTATACATCAGAAATGCAAGAACAACTAGATCAAAATTATTATTATATACAGTTTATATGGGATTCTGCTTTGTCTTTTTTCCCCCTTTGTAATCATTGACCTTAGCTTCCTCAGACTTTGAAATTTACAGAGAATGAACTAATGGGAACTGTGAAAGAATGTACAACATTCTTTCACAAAATTATTTCCATTCAGCTCTTTGAAAGGTGATAGGAACCAAGCATATAGGTCCATTAGGGATTTGATGATGCTATTGGAATCACTGAATTCTTGCTGATGTGAAGATGTTAGTTATGTCTGAATTTTTCTTACAGTTATAAAAAGGTCAACCTCTATTCCCTTTTTGCACAAAAGGGACATCAACTAAATCTTCACTCAGAGGGGCCCAGATGTCACTGCTACATTTTAATAATTGTTAATCAAACTGAAACTCCAAATTTTCTTAATATAGATAGCACTTACTGTAGTTGTAGGTAAAATAAGGCAATCACTAATCAGGATAATGGGGCCTCCTTGGGGAATTTCTAAACAGAAAGTGTTAAAAAAAAAAAGTCCAGAGATGTGAGGAAAGAATGCTAATATCCAAGAAGATGAAAACAAAAGAGGGAGCATGAGTGCTTGGGAAATGTTAGGTGATATGATGCTCTATGATGGGGAAGTAAGGAGGCATACTTCCTGAACTAAAATCAGTTATTATAGATTCAATGGCAGTTCTGGAATTGGGAAGTGAAGTGATTTGTTAGGGCATTAAAGTGTCTCTAAAGAATAATTATGTGTAGTATATAAGATATTTGTGGTCTTGACTCATTTTTTGACCTCTTCCTGTTCCAGAAAAAAGAATAAAGAAAGAAAGCTGCAGAAATACTAAAGGAAAAAAAAATGGGATAATACAAGGCAGTGTCTTTTTGAAAAGGCAACTTATTAGGATTTATCAGAATGAGTACCTTTAGAATATTAAAAACCTGAAATCTCTCTTCAAAAAAAAAAGGATTAATTTTCCTTTGTTGATGGTTAGTTTCCCCACAAAAAAAAAACCTTCATTTAATAGCAGTACTTGTATGTATGTATTAAAATCTCATTACTTTAAAAAAAATTCTCTTGTAAATTTGGACATTGAGTCAACTACCCAAACATTGTCACCTCAGTTCCAGTATTTATATTTTTATGAGAAAATCCCTATTTAATTAATCCAAAAAAAGAGAAAAGTGCTAAATTTATTTCCAAGGAATGAAATCCATTTCATAAAAAGGGAAGATGCTGTACAAGGCATGAGGTATGACTAATGTTATGAGGTTTGAATTAAAATTCAAAGAAAATAAAAAAATAGAAAGACAAAAAGCTAGTTTATAATCTGGTATTCTGATAAACGTATTCCTAGTAGTAAAGATATTCCACTTGAGTATAATATTTTGAATAATTATGATGTAATAAAGAAGGAAGAAAGAACTTCTATCTCTTTCTCTCTCTTAGCCTCAAGAAAACTTCAAACTTCAAAATAAAAAGATTATTTGGGATTTTTTATCTGAGGTAAAAGCATGCCAGAAGAGGAATGGCTAATAGAAGTGTCGGTTTTAAAAGTTAATGGACCTATTGGAAATGAGTTAGAACCCTTAATGAAAGATATTTCCAGCAACCTACAAGAATTCCCGAAGAAAGCTTTACCATACCTAAGTGGAACTTCCTGAGGACTCCATGAAGGGACTTCCAGTAAATCAGAATCTAAAAGCTACCTTTTACCACATGCACTTTCTTAGACTGAACTAAATTATATTTGACTTTTTTTTTGTACAGTTGTGGATATGCCCCAGACTGAGTTTTGTTTTGCATAGGAAAGACATTTGTATGTATATGTGTATGTGTGTATATATATATAAATTTTGTTTTGTTTTGTCATTTAATGACATTACAATTATAAATATACATTGCTAAAAGCTAGTTGGTTGTGATTGATTAATTGTTGGCTATTTAAGAAAATACTTGCTGGAGCTTATGGTCATTAGCATTAGGTAGATGTTTCTAATTCTTTGGGTTAGTACTAACTCTCTGAGATGAAAAATATGTATCTGTGAGTATCTAAGGTAATAGAGTGAGGAGATGGTCAGATGGTGATCCCAAAGCTTGGCCAAACATTTATTCATCAGGCTCTAAGAATGTATAAACATAAAGAAACACTTTTTTCAAGGATACTAATTTATTAGGTAGATACAAGATAAAAATATGAATATGACTAAAATAATTTCAACAAATATATTTATAATCAATTATAATCAAGTTGTTGAACAAAAGTCTTTCCTGACTGCCTTAAAAATTAGTAATCAGCAAAGATTTTGTATAGCAATTGGCAAATGAATTAGGAAAAATATAACACTTTCAAAAATTTGATAACCCATGTTCACTTTGTGATATTTTGCTTTTGGTTCTCTTAAAGGTTAGAGAAAATAGAGAAGAAAAAATATGATCTGGGGCATTGTCTGCCTTCTAGCTAGCAAGTTCTTACTCTAAGATGAATAGGAATCTGCTTGATTACCATCTAGTCTAAGAAGCATAAAATGGAAAATGTAACATCATTTGAACCTCTGGCAACTGCAATTTGGAATTTTCCTTTTAGTTTTATTTGTTTATAGCAAGGAATTAAAAAAACAAACAAACAAACAAACAAAAAAAAACTTCTTCCAATCCTAGAATGAATTTGTAGATCAAATCAAATCATTCTTAAAGAACCTAGTTATAAAACAATTTTGTATTAATCCAAAGCAGAAAGATTCCATTTTTCTGAAATATGCATTTAAAATACATGGGAAACTTTTTTTTTCCAGGAAGGATGAGCAGGTTGATATACCATACTCTAAAATTTGTAAATTTTACCATAATTCATATAATAAATATTTCTTGAATCTTTTTTTTTTAAGATAGACCCTCATGCACTGTTTTAGACCACATCCAAGGAAGAGATTGGACTATGCTGCCTGGAGTCCTTAAAATAAATCAGTGGGTTTTCCTTCCCCAATTGATACTTTGAAAACATCACAGAAAGACTTATTTTATTTGATGTCCTTTTTTTTTTCATCTTACACTGATTCAACAATACTTCCATTTACAAATAACAACTCCCTTTCCTGTAATTAAGCAATTAATTACTTTTCCTAATTTATTAAGCTTTGATTGCTCATTAAATCATTCAACTAGATCATTTTGTTCATGTCATTTTCAATTAATTCTTCCTATGTTGAACAAATTTCTTATTAAAAAATATTCCTTTAATGCAAAGTTTCTTGTTGGCAGGTTAGTCTTATATTGATAGAAAGAGAAATCATCCATAACATGTGCTTTTATTCACAGGGATGAGGGGAATGTAGCTAATTGTTCATTCTCAATGTATGTGTGTGTGTGTGTGTGTGTAAGGAATTTGAGATGTCATGACATGCAAACAACATTGAATTCTGTTGTTGTGGTTGTGTACAGTTGTTTCAGTCATGATTGACTTCATTACCCCATTTGGGATTTTTTTGGGCAAAGATAATATGGTGGTTTGCCATAAATGCTAAACAGTATATATGAATTACTGCTATAAGAAATAATGTATAGTATTGACCAGAAGGATTAAGATAATGAAAATGATTATTTTAAAGCAAACATGACCAAGTGTACATATACAAAATAATATGTATTCAAAAATCCATATCTTTAGGACTGATAGGTAGGTGAAAAGTGATGTGGTCAGAAAATGAAGCAGTAGTTCTAGCATCAGAAGACTAAGGTTCAAATTCTGTTTCTTCTATTCTTTACCTCCCTGATCCAAAACAAGGCATTTAGTCTTCCTGGGTCTCAAAAGATAAATGAAATATTTGGACTGCATAGGGTCCCTTCCAAATCTGAATCATATTTTTTTGGTCCAACTGGTGAACTAGGATGGCACAATTTAATGACCACTATCTCAAGGTTCCAAGGTTTGGGGTTCAAATTTAGATGTTATGAACTTTACTAATGTGATATTCAGATGTAATATAACATTTTTAGGGAGGTAGAAGTCCCTTAAATGGAATACACAAACTGGGACTCTAAAATTCTGCTTGACAAAAATATTGACCAAATAAAATCAAATTTAAAAAAAAAACTGCCTTTCAGAATCATATCAAATAAATAACTTTGTTGTTAAATTCTGGTATAAATAATTTTCAATAGATTTCTTGATTTAAAGGTATAACTTGACTTAGAAGTCCTCTGGTTCAAAACATTCATTTTATAGATGAACAAAGTACAGGTTACTATTTAAGTCATTTTCCCAAAGAGATTAAAGTACACAACAGAGTCATTGTTTTAACTCACGATCTTTGACACCAAATCAGAATACTTTACCCTAGAAATGCCACATGTCTATTCCAACTTGTTTATAATCAGATAATTTATGCTTCAGCCAAAATAGGTAACTTAACAAGTCATGAATATCTGCTTTACTTTCATGTTGTTGTTGTGGATTAGACATTTCAATCATGTCTGAAATCCTCAATGCCCCTTTCTGAAGTTTTCTTGGCAAAGATACTGAAATACTTTGCCATTTCCTTGTCTACCTAGTTTTACATATAAGAAACTGAGGCAAATAGCAGAAAATGATTTACCTAGGTCACATGACTAGTAAATGTCAGAAAATTAGTCTTTTTGATTGCAAACATAGTGCTTTATAAACTGTACCATCTAAATTCCCTGCACCCCCATTTACTTTCTTACTCACTTGCTTTAACTCATTGTCAGAGCTTGAACTAAAATACTCATGCTTCAATATTAACTCATTACAACCTTTATCTCTGTTAAAGATACAACACATCATAAAAATATCTTTTTTGATTTCTTTCTTTGTTCATTTAATTGAACCTTATTTGTTTCTGGTGCTGAGCTTTTATTCTACTATAAGCTTTCCTATCCATTGATTGTTCTCCCTTCTACATTTTAAATTATACTATACAAAAGTAATCAAATGTTTGTTTCCTATACAAAATGTTGAAAGAGATAGTGCTAAAAAACTGATATGAAATGTTATGAAAAAATGAGCAAGAGCAGAACAATACATGCAGAGACAACAACAAAGTAAGGGGAAAATGATCAAAAAATCTTAAGAACCCTGATTAATTTAATGACCTCCCAAAATTCCAGAAAGCGGGTGAGACAATATCGGTAAGTCACCTAATATACTCCAATCCTTCAAGAATTACATGAATGCTAGCTGTTGTTATTATAAGTTGCTAAAGTATAATATTCATCTCCTGATAAAAAGATTACGGACTCAAGATGCAAAATGAGACATTCATGTGTTGATATGGACAACATAAAAATTCATGTTACTGTATTATGCATATTTGTTATATATATATATATATATATATATATATATATTTATTTCTTATCTCTTTTCAATTTATGAGTGGTATGAAGAAGGCATAAGGTTCATCAATAAATAAACATTTTAAAATAAGTGCAGACATATAATGAGAGTAGAAATTATGTCTTTTTAACCATTATTATTATTTTTTTTTGTAGTACCTAGCATAATGTTATCGTTCCTGGTATAGACAAAGACAGAGAACCAAAGCACTTCATAAAGACAGGCTTCAAGTCTCACCATGAAAAACAGATAACAAAATTAAAAAAAATCAACATATAAACAAATAAATACATCCATAAATTCATTAAACACACATTAATATGTAAATACGAATATAAACTCATCACCCTGTTGCCAAACCATTGATGGACATTACCAGACATTGTTTTTCAATAAAGTCAAACTAGTTTTGAGCTTAAAATCTTTGCATCGTGAAATAACATGCTGAAGCTCAAATTTAGTTATTGTTTTTAGAGAGTCCATGGTCTCTTTCATATTACAAGGATTATCGTGTACATGCTGAAGACTTTCATATCTATATTACTTAGATTGTATGGTTCCCCTTTGATCCAATCCCATATCACAGATGAGCTCCTTGACATTTCAAACTATATATTCCAGAAACATATCAACTGAAGTGATTATTTTCTCTCCAAAATATTATCTGCTTCTATCAGATTCAGCATTCTTCCAGTTTCCTGGGTTTTCTACCTTGGTGTTATCCTTCATTTTTCACTTTCTCTTACCTGGTGAAGTTATAAGTTTCCAAATCTTGCTGTTTCTGCCTTTACAACATCCCACATATCCAACCCTTCTGTGAGTTCACATAGCTAATATTTTAATTGAGGCTTTTGAATCCCTTCCCTGGATTATAACAAAAGTCTTCTAATTTATATCTTTTCCATTCTAGTTTCTTCTCACTTTATTCCATCCCGCTCTCTGCTGCCAAAGTCATTTTCCTTAAACAGAGTTTTTACTGTCATTCTCCTAAGGACACAGTAGGGGTAAAATCTGACTGAAATTTCTATAGCCTTTGGCTGATGTTTTATCTATTTTATTGGTACAAAATGAAAAGCCCAAAGGGACAGAGTTTCTGAGCAATTAATAATCAGCTTATAAATTAATTTAGTTAATAATCAATACATTGATGATCCGTGGTTTCTCTCTATAGATGAAGACAAAACCATGGACAGACTGAAAGGCTCATTATGTCTTTAGAAAAGGGGGATACTCTGACAGATTAAAAAAAATCTACCTTGATTGATAGACATTTTAATGAGAAAGTAGTGCTGATGTATTCAGCCTTTCCTGCAGAGAATATGGTTTTATTACATAATGTAGCCCCTTCCAGTGATCCAGACAGAACAATCCATCTCCATTCAGACCATTCTGATTGGCTTTCACTTTCATAACCTGAGTCACCCTCATTTCCAATAGAGTGGTTGTAGGGCCATGGGCTTATTCCCAAAGGATAACAATTTACCTATATTATATTTACACTCAAAACAGAAAAAAAAATATCTTATTTGGGTTGGGTCCTGTCCAAGATCTATCACAAAACATGTTCCTCAAGGATTGTGGGTAATCAGCCATTTTCTTCAGAGACTGGTTGACTCACTTACAGGATTTGGTCCCCAAAGAGGAAATATAGTAAATAAAACTAAATCCTAATTTAAAATTTAGTTGTCAATATAGTGACAAAATAATTTAGTTCATCACTGAAAGCAAGAGAGACAGATCTGTCAAAGAATGGGCCCAGATTAATCTGACCTTAAAAACATTACTTAAGATCAATTATTAAGTCAGTTTTAGAACTGGGTATTTACTTAAGTCATATAATAAGAAATTTGGACAGAAAAACCTCCAAGTGTGGGTACATTCTCCCCCAAGTATAGAGAAGTCAGGGGAAAGCAAGGGGAAGTTTAATTTTGTACATGGGGAATTCCCAGTTTCTGGAAATTCTTCCTTTCTGTTTGTGGAATTACTATTCAATATTCCTTAGGCACAGAATCACTTTATGATGGACACCTTGTTTAGGATGAAAGGTGCCATTCTTCAGTGTGCCCAATTTAGCTTCAGCTCCTGGATATAGACATTGCTACCTGTGCATGCTCTCTCTCTGCAAACATTGCTAGGATGTTTATCAAAAGTTCAAAACCTCTTCCTCTTTGGAAATTTCCATGGTTCTTTGAAGACTGGAGTGGATAAATTTCTTTCCACATTTTCAAAAGCATTTTCTCTCAATCTCTTAAATTAATAGTTCTTTTTTTCCCCTACACTAGCCAGACAATCTAATAACTTTTCCAGACAAGCATCCTTTCCATTTTATATAAAACCCAAAGGGTATACACATTAATTTGTTTCTTTTTATTTATTGTTTTGTTTATTTATTTGTTCATTATAGGCATTTTTGCCTCTTTCAGGTATTTGAACTGAGGTATCATTTTCATTGGGGTGGGATGATGAATGACTCAGGGGACTTTTACCTTTACATTTAAACAGGAAACTGTGCTAGAAGATATAGCAAGAATTCATCACCACAAAACACTTTCAATTCATTAGTTCTCAAGAGCCATATTAATGTAAATGATTATTATTATTCCAGAGTTGTCACACCAAGCCCAAGTACACAGGAAGTCAAGAGCCAAGTGAAGTAATCTAAAGAGTGGGAAGCAGAAAATGTGTGAATCCACACACTGCTTCATACTCAAGGGCATAATCTGTGCATGTACTCAGGAGGAAATTATTTGGAAAAGGCCAAATTTGTTAACATTACATTTCCAATTAAAAAAGGGTTTTAAAGTCATTAAGAGAGTGCTTAATGAGGCAGCGGCTCTGGCTTGGTCTAATGGCATGAGTTGACAAGTGTGAAGAAGGAGGGTGATGAGCAAGAAGCCAGCAGATAAGCACTTCATGGAGGTCAACAGAAAAAGGAGGGTTTGATTAGGTCTTTGGATTTGATATAGGAAATGATTGTAGAGGGCTGAAAGTGAGGACAAATGGAAGAGAATCAAGATTGTTTTCTCCAAAAGTTAGTTATTTTAAATGAAAAATGATCATAGGAAGAGAAGAATTACTTGAATAATAGGATTATAAACAATGAGGTAGAAGACATTATAGATATTCTTCAAGTATATACCTCTTTTTACAGATGTAGAAATACATCCTAAAAAGAGGATTTGATTATGGTGACATAGAGCTCTTGAAAATATTTGCTTTGATTTTCTGACTCTGACGAACAACAAAGAATTATTTATTAAATTTTTACTATACATAGCTGCAGTAGGAAGAATGATAGGTTAGGAAGACTCCTCTTTTTGAGATCAAGTCAGGTATCAGATATTTATTAGTGACCATGGGCATGTCATTTACTCCTATTTGCCTTAGTTTCCACATCTGTAAAATGAGCTGGAGGGAGAAATAAGAAACCACTTTAGTATTTCTGGTAACTAGGTGATGAAGTGGATAGAATTCAAGGTCTGATGTCAGGAAAACCTGAGTTTAATCCTGCCTCAGACACTTAATAGCCGTGTGACTCCAGGCAAGTAATTTAAAATGATTTCCCTCCATTTTTTCAGCTTAAAATAAGCTAAGAAAGTAAATGGCAAAGTACTCCAAATATTTTTCCAAGAAAACTCCAAATGGGATTATGACGAGTCAGGTATGACTGAAAATGCATGAATGACAACATGTCTCAGGCATTGCGGTAGTCCTTGAAGATACAGAGAAAGTCAAAAACAGGAACTAATATTCTCATGCTATAAAAATCATATGTAAATTAAAACATAAATTGAAAGTTGATAGAAGGTAACATTTGTCAATACTTGCTCTGATTCATATTATATTTCTGATTTTAATTGGGGTTTCAAACTTGAAAATGAGAAGAATGCTTATAATGTTTTCAAGAGTGGTATCTGTTGATCTGTTTACCCATTGAGACATATTCTTATACAAGTCTGCTCTGTCTCTCCATGTGGTATATTACAGCATGATCCATTGACTCCAAAGACATGAATTAAGCATCAGTTCAGTCTCTTTCCTCTATTACATTCTAGCTTTGTAAACATAAGCAAGTCATTAAAATGTATACTCATTGGTTTTCCCTACAAGGTACCTAAGTGACATAATAGATTGAAGTAATGGAAATTGCAATCAGGAAGATCTGAGTTCAAATCCAAATTCAGATCTTTACCAATTGTACAACCCTAAAAAGTCACTTTATCCCTATCTAACTCAGTTCTGTTATCTGTACTATAACCTGCAATTTGTAATGATAATAATAATAGCATCTCCTTCCCTGGATTGTTTGGAGAACACAGTGAAATAGAATTTGCAAAGCACTTTGAAGTGATGCACTCACACATGTGGGTATGTGTGTGTGTGTATATATATGTAAAACTATAATACACATACATATATATATATATATAATATATGTAATTATTGACATTGATAACTATGGGGATAATAATATCACTCAATTCAACACCTGTATTTCCTAATTCTCCACCACTGGTAAAACCTGCTTCCTAAAATTGCTTCAACTACTTTGTATAATTTTTATCCTTACTAATCGGTATCCATGCTGTTTTCCTAAAGAATAGGAAAGCTACTTGAGCCCAGGATATTTGTTATTTTTTTCCTTTGCATTCCCAGTCCAGGTCTGGTATTTAGAATATAATATAAATTAAATAAATGCACATTGATTAATATGTGTTCATTGATAATGTAAGAAACTGAGCCAGGCATCTAACAAACAGGTTGAATTTTATAACACAATCTTATGGGAGATCACAAAGAAGACTGACATGAGGGAAACAGAAACAGATTGGTTGGCATCTGCATCATAAAAGTACATTTTCACATTAATGACATCAGATATCCATTAGTAACTATTGATACATAGTATAATTATTACTTATTTTAGCTCAGTGAGTTTAAAGATAATATCTAGTAAAGTAGCAAAAGCAAATTTTGATGATAATTATCAATACATTTCTTCTTTTGCCCTTTCTTATCTTTTTCATCACCTTCAATTTCTAAATAAGTTTTATCTAGTTGATCATTTTATAACCTTAAGTCTAACACAGAAAAATGATACACTATTCCTCTATATCTCTAGTTAAGAGCTTCCCTTTCTCCACTATCTCCATTCCAATTTTTAACCAATTAATCTGAAATTATAAGAATACCAAGGAGACAATAAAAGCTTGAATATTGACTCTGACATGTGTCAGCTTTGTAAATATAGATGACTTATTCTCAATCTTTAAGCCTCAGTTTCCACATTTCTGAAATATAAATGATAAAATAACCATACAATGTTCCTTCCCTTCCACTGCAAACTTTGGCAATTTGACAGGTCAGAGTTAGAATGTAAAATTTTCAATCAAGAAAGGATGCTATTATTTTCTTAACCTCTAACACATACGTACATCTGAGAAAACCATCTCTGTGTGTATTAATTTGCATGTCATTGCCTGCTTGAGGAGTTGGGCAGAGCAGCCCCTGGCAACCTAGATTAAGAGAAGAAAGGGACTTTTTTTGTTTTTTTTGTCAAAGCTTATCATCTTTTGCGTAAGGATACTGAGTTTCACAGAGGAAATAACAACCACATTATCCAAGTAAAAAGTGAAAGAGTCGAAATGTACTCACAGCCACAAAACACCCAATGGATACTCAAATTCAAGTCATAACAAAAAACATAATGATTGTGTGTTTCAGGATAAGTCATTTAACTGCACGGTGCTAGATACTTTGCAGCTGATTTGCTTACTTGCATTGATAAGGGCAATGTTCCAATTTGGGAGTTCCATATACACATCCTAAAACTATTCCTTTTCTATAAACAGAACATCATTTGATGATGATTAGAGAAAGATATCTTTTGTGTGGCCAAGTGTGAAACATATTCCATTATTTCAAGAGTTTTCATGAGAAAAAGTTCTAAAATTTCTCATCTACTTGGCCCTAGGGAAGAACTAGATTATGTAGTTGGAAAGCTGGAACAATAGAAATAGAAGATTAAGCTTAATATCAGAGATAAAAACAGGACAGGGTAATATCCAATTATGTGTGTACTATATACTAGAAACTAGGTAAGGTACTTTACAAATAATATTTCATGTCATCCCCACAATAACACTTACAGGTAAATACTGTTATGATTCTAATTTTCGTACATTAGAAAATTGAGATGAACATAGGTGTACTTTACTTGCTCAGTGTCCTCTCGCTAGGAAATGGATAAGTTTGGATTTGAACTCAGGCCTTTTTGAATCCAGGTTCAGCCCTTATACAAATTGTCATATTGCTGCTAAAAATAGATCAATAAGCAAATAAACAAGAAATTGATAAATAAAAACATTATAGATGAATCAAAAATAAATGAATGAAAAAATGAGTGAAAGAAAAACAAAATAGCAAAATGTCTTGCTGTTTGGAGGTATTAAATAATGATATTGGTTGCTTTTAGAAGTTTTTGGCTCTCCTTCACTAGACATCTTTAAGGAAGTTCTTAGTACCTTCTGAATATTATAAGAAGGCAACAAAACTGAGTTATATCATATGGACAAGCAAAAAAAAAAAAAGAGCAGCAAAAAGAGTCAAAAATTAGCTTTTCTAGCCCTAACTTTGCACCTGAATCACTGAGTTATTTTGAGTAAGCCACTCCCTTCTTTCTTGGGTTCTTTTTTTGAGGGTGAAGTGAAGGAGTTAGAGCATATGGTATCTAGGCGATTCTGTTGGAGTCACCAGCTCATTGATCCTGAGCACAACTTTCAGCTCTCTTATTTTGTTACCTTATTTTAACATAATCTACTACAAAGAGTTGTTTTAAAGATAAAATTGTATCAAATCAAATGAGATTATATATTTAAAACATTTGACAAAGTATAATGTTATAATGATTAGTATGAGCATTATGATTTAGTGACCTTTTTTCCCTTATTTATTTGCTGGCCACTTCCATAAGTCGATAGAAGAACATGATAATATGTTATAATGTCGGTAGTAAAGGGAATTTCTGACTCAAAAATATTTTAAGGAGTCTCTTTCCAAAAACAACAGGTGATATCAGCTCCAACATGGAACAAGGATTCCTTAGCTTGATAAAATATCTTTCCTTACCTATAACATTAATGATCAGCATCTTAACGTGAATTATTTTTCCATAGTTTTTTTTTTTTTTTTTTCAGATAAAAGGTATGCCAGTGCCATGTTATAGCAAGCATATATAGAGTCAGGTATAATGGGAAGAAGGCAGGAGGGAAGGAACATGCAGCTTAGCTAAAAGACAGTCTGGAAATATGGATACATAGATTTGTGTCAGACATTTTTATAGGATGTCCCTCAGATTCTGATTGAGAGAGAGCAAGATTAAAGCCCTTCAGTGATGAGCAAGGGGGATGTTTATTGAACACATGATCATTGTAACTCTCCTCATTCCACCCTCCCCCATGGTTACTACTTTCCATAATGGAAAAAAAGCCAATGCATCTGTAAGTTATCAGAGAAGAGAATTCCTAATGTGGGGAAGCAATTCAGATACCAATTCATCCATGCCCTGATTTATTTGAGAAAAATGCTAAGAAGTTACCTAAGACTCAAAGAGGCTCATTATCCATGACCTCTTAGGCAGAAAGTGTAATAGATGAGCTTTGAATCCAAGTCATTCTGACTTCAAGGCTAGATATAAATACATTACACCATGATTCTTCTCATTGTTCTCTAAAAAAAATAGAAAAGTGACTAAAATTTGCCATAATGCAATTTGCTGGTTATTCTTCCCTCAACTCAATTCCGTGCCTTAGTTTTTCTGCAGAGAAGTCAACGTTCCTGCCTCAAGAGAGTAGAATGATTTGACCTCTAGTTTTCTTCCTGTGTCATTGGCAGCAAAAGTTCAATAAAACTAATTTTCTCTCTCTATAGATATGTGATTTTAATTTGTAGATTGAAGAGGAAAAATCCCAGTGTGATACAGTTTCCAATAGTGAATTTTTTTCAGCCCTTGGGCAGCAAATCAAGACCGAAAAGGCCATCATCAAAGCTTTCATTAACACGAAGTGCAAAACTAGTTGGAATTGGAAGGAGAAAAATATTTGATGTGTCTCTTTCCTGAATTTTTATGTTCAAGAAATCTCTTGAATAAAAACAGATCAATGGTTTTTGAGATGTGAAGCCAAGAAAGTTAATGTGATTTTTGGGTACAGAAATATGGACTTTTTGTCTAAGATTAGTAGGGTGATATTTCAATGTCCTCTGCTTTGATGAGATCAAATCTGGAAAATTGGGTTCAGTTTCGGGCACTGGATTTTTTGGAGGGATAGTGATAAGCTAAAATGTGTAAAGAAAAGTTCAAGAAGGAAGAAAATGACCTCAAGTTTGTATCAAGGTAGCTTAAAGCATCTATACAGGTCTAGCCTAGAGAAAAGAAAAGTTCAAGATAGTGAAGGGAAGGTAGCTGTCTTCAAGAACTTATAGTAAAACTAGGTTTCCTCTTCTGTTCATTTGGACGAAGCAATGTTTGGTAGAGTAGAAAAGGGACGAATTAGACTTAATAAAATCAAATTAAGCAATATTAATTTCAGCTCCAAAGGTAAAATGGGATTCCTTGGAACATCAAAAGTTGCTGCTCACGAGATTGTAGCTAGAATGACAAATATAGAGTACTGGTCACTACTAGTGTTAATGTTAAGAACATTTCTTTTAAAGTCATTGATTAAACCAGTTGGATACCATGATGACCTTCAACTCTGGAAATATATGATTCTCTGTCACTATTGTATCTGCTTCTCTGCCTGGTTTCACTCCACAAAATAGGATCCCCCTTCCAGGAAAAGCTCATTACTTCTAAACTTAATCACTGTACAACTCACTCAGGCCCTGATGGACACAACCTCAATTTCAACTATGCACTATGTCAAGGGCTAGAGGGCAGTACATTAAACTTTTCTGAAAGCCTTCCTTATTTGAAGGTAGAAATTGGATGGACAGCTCATTCCACTTCGCACCTGCTGCAATACCTGATTTCAACTTCATGGTACAAGAATATGAAATTTCAGATACCCTCTGCTGTTCTATCCTCTCCACTCCTTTCCTAAGTCATTTTATGTGTTGTCTTACACTTTAGATTATGTGATGTTTGAGGACAGAAATTGTATTTCTTTTCATTATCAATATTCTACTCTTTAACAAACCACCTGTAACGTGGGGTTTATTGGATTGGTTCTGGTTGTTGCTAGTCTTAGTTAGGGAAAATGTCATGCTGATATCTTCCATAAAATGACAGATTATATATCTAGACCTTTAAGCAGCCTCAGCTATCTGCCTTAGGAAGAAAAGATTACCACTTCACTCAAGCAAAGAGTAGTTGACCACTAATCCAATATATTTTGAGGAATATGAATTGAACAAGAGAGCCTCAAGATCTCTTCTAAATATAAGATTTTCTAGATCTGGGAAATAAGATAATTTTTGTTGTTTTATAGACATAACAAATATTTTGATAGCATTATTAGTATTAGTCACCTTAGTATAAAAACACCTAATCTTCTCCCTTCCCCAAAAAGTGTCCTTTTGTCACTAAAGTGACATTTATGGATACTTTCTAAGAAAATTATTTTAAAATAATCAAATAATACCTATCTCATATATACATACATAGACAAATTTTGGGTTCCATAAATAGCTATAGTTAGATAAAGTTATTATTCATATTATTTTAACATATATGTATTTTGTATGTATATGTATGTACATATATTTCAGAGCCTGATAGGTATTGAAAACAAAGATATAATTTTCCCTCCCATCCAATTTCTCAGGGAATATATGACTCAGAAGAAATATATATGAAATAAGAGGAGTGTGTGTGTGTGTGACACATATAAACTATCTATATTCATACATTATCTAGACCTCTGACAATTCACAATTGTGCTGTTAAAATAATTTATACTTTTCATGTGTTTATCACTGTCCTATAGTTAAGGTGGAGTTTATTTGATAATGTAGGGATCTAAGTTAGAGATCATTTAGGTGATCATGGAACATGTGATCAACTATTGTGAGGAAAATCACAATTTCCCTAGACTGTCAATGACAATTTTCAACAATTCCCTAAGTGTTGCAAACTTGTCTTGCTATACCAAATCTGTTTCTTTTTTATTTCCATTCTTTCTCCAGATTTATACTCAAGGCTCAAGAAGAACAAATATAACCCATTCTCAATGAGGCAGGCCTTTAAATGACAAGAAAATCATCATATTAGTGTCTAACTTTCTTAATCCTGCTAAATATTCCTAGCAGACATTTACTATCTACTTTAACTTTTCTGGTGTCTTTCCTATTTATTCATGCCTTCCCTAAAATACATAGGAGATTTTTGTTTATCTGTTTATTTTTGCCTTTTTAACATGAGCAAACTCCAAATGGGATATGAAAAGGTACAATAAATAACTTTCAATATCACTGATACAACATATCATCACATACACACACACATACAAACATGCTGAAGTACAAATAAAAATGTGACCCACCATCCAAAATTATTTTTTTCTATGAGCCTCTGGAAACTGATAATCTTCAGTTGATTCCCCTGCCCTTTAATTTAGGAATAAATTTAAGAAAGTCTTTTACATTCAGAATTTCTGGAGGTCCCAGGCACAATAAATTACAAGAAATTAAAAAAATAATAATAAAAAATGATTTTTTAAAAGATCCTTTATATTATGACCCCAAAATAGCTTAAAAGAAAGGAAGAACACAAAATTCAGACACAGGGAAGAAAGTACAGAATCTTAACTCTGTAACTGATCACCACATTTTGTTGGTCAAGTTATTTTCCTCTTCCTGGGTTTATATCACCAAATTCTAAAATGAAGCAGCTACTATAGTAGAATTCTAAGACTCATGAACTATTTCATGAAATCAAAGACATTTTTCACAACATATGTGTAATTACAGGGAGGCACTTGAAAACATTCCCCCCTTATACATGATTTAAGAATTTAAATGTCATTTTCTAAGGGGAAAGAAATGACAAGAGGGCAGTGATCTTAATAAATATCACATCGGGGTTTTTTTAAGAGACAATTTTATTCATTTTCAAATCAGGAACCCTATTATGTTTCATAATTGCAACTAGGAATTATGCTTCCTCATTTTTGATTTCATTGAGGTAAATTATTGTATTATTAAAATAAATTATTGATTAAATAATTGTGTGAATGTCTGAATGTCTGAAATCAGGTCTTCCTGACTCTATGGATAATACTTTATCCACTGTGCCATCTTGATGACTCCTGTCCTAATTTTCCCAAAGAACTTGTCCTCATCAGTTTCATGAAGCAGGCTTCTGGGAATAAGGGAGGGGTTTGTTCTGGAGCTGAGTATTTCCAAGACACTCTTTCCTCAGGTCAGATGAATTGCTACATGAAAAGAGTAGGCAGCTGTGTCTAAGTACCTCTGGTCCAGCCAGTCTAGGAATTTTTTAGACCTTGATGGATTTCTTGGATTAGAAAATTCACAAAATAATGGCCACCCACTTTCCTTGAAGCAGCCTTGCAAAAAATGTTCATTGCAAGCATTACACTTCCCATTTCACATGAGTTAATTGATCCTCAGTAAAGTGATTTGCCCGTAGGCCTCCTTCCAAATAAATTACAGTACTGCCACAATCCCACCTTGTGTTGATCTCAGATAGTGGCTAAAATGAAGTATTCAGTACTCATCTAATAATTAACAATACCCTTTACATATTGCTTTAGACTTTGAAAAGTTCCCTATATACTTTTTTTTTTTTTTAATTTGGTCCTCTCAACAACTCTGTATGGTCAGTATTATAGGAACTCTTAATACTCTTTTGTTCATTAAAAAAAAAAAAATTACAAAAAAAGCCCCTGAAGCTTCAGGATAAGGAACTTGTTCAGTGTCACATAGTATAAGAGACAGAATTTGATGTACAAAACCTAGTGTTGCTTTCATTAGTTCATGCTGTCTGATTAAAAGATTATGCAGATTCCAATTCTATCTTGAAAATCTTATGTATGTAATGGGCTTCATCTAGGTCATACTGACCTCTAACCCTCTTCATTTTTCTGAACCTAAAATGTCTCAGAAAAAGCCTCAAGGAAAGGTGATCAACAATTTTCCTGGGAGTGAAATGTATTATTAATATTCTAATAGTCATTATTGGAAACAGATAGGAGCTATGCTTTCGAAAAGCACACTAGATGAGGCACCAATGGATTGACCTCTCTCACTAAGCATCTGGATAACCTTGGGGAAATTATATGCTTGAGCTTCAGTGTCCTCCTAATAACTTCTATCTCTATAGTATTTTGAGGCTTAAAATGAGATTTATTCTTTTTATCTCACTGGATCCTTACAAAATCCCTGGTAATTGGAGGTTCTATAGCCCAAACGATAAGGACTAGTACAAAAGTGTGGACTCTTTTTGTTTCTATTTTATAAATGAAAACAAAGGCTTAGAAAGGGTGAATAAATTGCCAAGGATCACACTCAGTCAGAAAGTTATTAAGGCAGAATTTGAATTTGGCTTTTGTAGAGTCAAAGTCCAACATTTTGTCTTCTATTATGCTACTTCACTGCCCTTATTCTTTAAAAGGAAGAAGTTGGAGGAACTGATTGCAAATGGATCTACCATATGTACATTAAATCCAGACATCATTAAGAACTTGTATAGGGAATATCACGAAATGATGGTGTTTCTCTTAATATATTGTAGATAGAATTGTGAACTGATTTAACCATTCAGAAGAGCAATTTGGAACTAAGTCCCACGTCCTATCAAACTGTGCATACCTATTGATCCAGCGGTGTCTCTACTAGGTTGGTATCCCAAAGAGATCGTGGAAGGGTAAAAAAGACCCACATGTGCAGAAATGTTTGTAGCAATCCTTTTTGTAATGGCAAAGAACTGAAAAGTATGTGAATGCCCATCAAATGTATTTGGAAAAATATAAAACTATTTTGAAAACAAAAGAACTGAGGATGATCTCTCACAACCAGAAATTAATTGATGTTCTTTTTTTCTGGAAGGTAACAATTTCTGAGATGACCATTAAATACTCATTCATAATCACTTGTTGATGACTTAAATTTCCATTTACCTGCTTATTTTTCTGCTTACTAAGATAGAATTTCAGTTCTGTCATTCTGCCCTGAAGGAAGGCTAAGTGACATCTCATGCTACAAGTTTCTCCTAGCTCTTTATTTTTTGTCAAGCTTTGTTCTCAAACTTTTGTTCTCAATATCTTTATCCTATTAAAAACGATTGAGGATCTGTCCAAAGAGTTTTTGTTTATGTGGGTTATAGTTATAGATATTGATCACATTAAAAATAAAAACTAATTATGAATTTGTAGACTCTCTGAAAGGATTTCAGAGATTCCCAGGCTGCTCTGGACCATACATTGAGAACCACTGCTCAAGACCATCCCTTGAATTCTCATATGTGAAATATCTGGATTTTTTGGTATTTTGTTTTGTTTTTTCATTTAGCTCTCCCTTAGAGCAAACAACCACTCTTTTCATAAGGTCTTGAGTTATTTCATTCTTTGAGATAGTCATCCAGCCTTCTGCCTTCTTGTTTCTATAATCTTACTAACCAACATGTCCCTTTTCTTTCTCTCAATTTCAGTGTCTTGCTAAAAAAATTCTGCTGAAATCCTCTATGAATTGAGGCTTTGCTGATCCCCCCAATCTTATGCTAATACAGCCCTCTACTAGTTAGTTTCCTTTTACCTTGTGTATTTCTTGTGCTCAGCCAAAGGAAGAAAATTTGGTGTTTTTGTTTTTAATATAACAGAATGATGTAAAGAGATTTTTGTTGGCTTTTTCCCAGCTCAGATCCCAATGGTTAACTAAGAAGACTAGAAAAATAGGGAACACCTCGAAGCCTAATTACATGTGGTAAAGAAATTATTTTTAAAGTGTTTTTTTCCCTTATTTTTCCCACCATTTTGTCCAAAACTAGTCAGTGCGAGTGTTGTTAGAGTGCAAGAGTGGTTTTATAAGGGACACCATGACAACACAGGATGGAAAAGTGGAACATTATTTCTGTGGAAATGCAATGAATGTATTTGGACAATGAAGGCAGGTTTGTTAGGTTAGAGTTTATGGGAACTGAAGGCATAGTCCTATAACATTTCCCATCTGGGAGAAGAGAAATCATGTAACAAGTATAGTCCCCA
Organism: Antechinus flavipes; assembly: GCF_016432865.1. Taxonomy (NCBI): domain Eukaryota; kingdom Metazoa; phylum Chordata; class Mammalia; order Dasyuromorphia; family Dasyuridae; genus Antechinus; species Antechinus flavipes. The sequence continues at coordinate 14,234,526 of NC_067399.1, read as the reverse complement.
GAAAAAAAAAAACTGTGCAGAATTAACTCATCTCAAATCTAAGAATAATGATAGGAAAAAAACCTTCATAAAATATGTGTATTGCTAATTATTATACTTAGGTACAAGCAAGATATCTATATCTTGCCACTGTACCCAGATGGCTTTGGAGGGGAAAATAAGGCAGGTGACTTTGTAAAGTTCTCCGTTACTTAAATCTACTTAACTCGCATGTCATAGTGTCACCTCCCTGATGTCCTGGTCCTCTTTGAGAACTAAAGACCTATAACAGTTACAAGCAAAAGTTATTTATCAACCATCATTATGAAATACTACTTTAGCTAAGAGAGCAAGAAAACAAAAATATTTTGCTATTTACAATGCCCCAATCCAAACCATATCCTAGCAAGTGACGATATTACTAGAGAAGTCCAAAAGATATATATTTCCCTCTCCATATCAGGATACTTTGAGCAGCTAGGTACGGGAGCGAATACAATGCTGGGCCTCGAGCCAGGAAGATCTGCATTTAAATCTAACCTACACCTAGCTGTGTGAACTTGGGCATCATTAAGCCTTCTTTTGTCTCAGTTTCCTCATCTGTAAAAAATGAGCTAGAGAAAAAAAAAAGGCAAACTAATCTAGTATTTTCAGCAAGAAAACCCCCAATGCAGTTATGAAGCATTGGACATGACTCAGAATAACTTAACAACAACAAATAGATATGTGTATTTATGAGGGGGTGGAACTAAAGGAGTATATTCTGGTCTCCCCAAGAAGTTTGAAAATGGTCAAATTCCATAACTTCCTTGTATGATCACAGCTATGGATACATGACAAGTATATAACAACTTGGTCATTGAACTATTTATAAAAATAAAGTTGTTAATGAGAAATTTCACCTTATACTCAACAAAATTAGAACTATCATCTATCTCTTTTTGCCACATGAATAAGGAAGTGTGATCAGCACTTGTAAACAACACACATTGTTGTCACTGTAGTTAAGTAGCTTAGTTATCAGAAAAAATGAATTGTAAAAACAGAGAAATGGTTTAAGATTTTTAACTAAATCAAATGAGTTGTATATATACACAAATATAAATATATTCATATATAATATGTATATATGTACACATATTTTATATATACATACACATACATATACATATGTACTTCAGATGACTAAAAACCTAAACATACAGATGACAATTGTTCTTCATTATTGAGAGTTTGATTGATTCACTCAAGTTCATACAGCCAATACATTTTAGTGGCAGAACTTGAATCCACATATAGTAGGGTGGCTATCACATTATGTGTGCATTTATTTCATTCAATCAATGTTTGTTGTTAGAGATTTAGAAAGTAACAGCTCTCTTTCCTTCTGAGACCTTGCATTTACTATGCCAAGGACCTACATGTTTAAAAAATAAGCTTTGTAGATTTTGCATTATACTTAATAATTGGTGTTTATGAAAACTATATCTATATCTATATCTATACACACATATAAATATGTGTACAAATAAACACACAGAGAGACTCATATATGCATGTGATAGTCACAGGCATATAATAGCTTCTAGTTTAGGAACAATGAGTAGGAATTAGTAAGAAAAACACTAGGCTATGAACGCAGTAAATATTTTCACTTGGCCATTCCTTATTGATATCTCAGTTGTTCCACGTTGTAGGCCCAACTGAATTTCTCCAACTCTTTCACTATGTAAACCAAGTTAAAAATTCTTACCAGCCAAATTGATCTGTCTTGTCCCCCAAAACATATTGTCCCTACTCCTAGATCTCCATTCAGATGATTTTTCCTATCTGAAAGCCTCTTCTCATTACTTCTTATGGGAGTAATTACAAACTTACTTACACCCCACCCACCCACCCAAACCAGTAAAGTGCCTCTATAAAATCTTCCCCAAGGATCATAGGACTGAGCAATCTTTCCTATTTCTGAGCTCCAATATAAAAGACAAACCACAAATAATCAGCAATGTTGACTGTACCTTCACAAATATACTATCATATTTTAGGGAGGGAAAAAAGGATAGTGGAACAAGCAATTATTCTCCTATATTTTTACTCATGTCACATTCTTTCCCATGATGAAAGTCAACTCTGAATTGATAATAGCAATTATTATACAAAAGTAAGGAGACTTATATGTAAAAAATATCCTTAGAAAAGAGCCACAGTTTAATTAAGTGTATGTGTGTATGTTTGTGTTTGTGTTCAAGGTTTCACTTGTTTTGAGGTTACCTTATATATAATAAAGAACCTTTGTTTATTTTGCAAATACATTAAACATTTTTTAACATTTAATATTCTATGTAAAACATAGTTGCTTACATAGATAAAAGTAATAACATTATTTATACATTTGGAATAATGTAACATCTGAAAATGTGAAGGATACCTAGTAAAATTTTAAAACTTCTTTGAAAACCACTGAGATTGAGGATTAATTTTTTGGAGTAACCATGGACTACTTCTCAGATTCATTTTTCAGCATAAAAAAGCACATGTGTACAATGAAAAATATGTTGAGATATAGTTTTATATATGCATATAAATACATACACACATACACATATGCATATCTACCCACACATATCCATATCCATACACACAGGTATATGTGTATACACACACACACATATACAGATATAATTACACATAAATACACACATCTAGAAAAATACAAATATGTTTATATGTCCCAGGTTGAGTACCTTCACAATATTATATTTTTATCATAAAGAAATGATATGTTCTTAGATGTAGAATAGATAATGATCTATTACACATGGATTAAAATTTCTCTGTTCTCATTGCCAAATTAAAGTTCTTTTAAAAATAAAGTCTCAATCCATCACCTCTCTATAAGAAGGGGAGTATCATACTTCATCGTCCATTCTCTGGAAACAGTGTTTGGTAAATAGTATTGATTGGAAAATAGCATACTTACTAATTTATATTAATATAATTTACTTACTGCTTTCCCACTTGCTCAATAAATTCCAGATGATGTCAAAAAAATAAAGTCTCAAAATTCATTTTATTATTATTGAACTTGGATCAACCACTTTTTTAAATTTCTTGAGTTCTTAAAATATTGGGGATGACCCTTTACTTCATGTAGATTATGCCTGATTTGATTCAAGTTGTCATTAAACTAAAACTAAAAGAAACTTCACAGAGATCTAATCTAATTCTCTCATTTGCCAAACGGGCAAAGTACAACTCAGAATGATTAAAAAAAAAAAACTGAATTTTTTTTTTATTTGCCCAATATAATACATGTATAAAGTGATACAAAGGGTTTATAATATTTGAATCCACATTGTTTTTTTTGTTTGTTTGTTTGTTTTCCTGTAGAGCCAATGTTTTACATAACCCACCTCTAGAGAATTTAGTTTTTGACATCCTCCCAACATGCAACATGATCAGAAATGAATCAATGAGCTCCCATCCTCACCTCCAATAAGAGCTCTATTGTAGGACTCTTTTAACCGTAGGGTCTTCTTTGTAGCCACCTTCATTTAATGCCTAAATCTAATTCATGGCTTCTTTTAAAACCCATGTTTCACGGACTTTGAGCCAACCATGTGCAAATCATCAGCTTAAATTGTTCTAGAATCCATCCAGGGACACAGCCACCAATTTGCAACATGCACAGATGAAAGAGGTGTGGCAAAATGCACAATTTATCTAAGATCTTAGTGTGGGGCTTTGGTTTGCAGGTGCAGCTGTAAATTCCAGGTGATTTATAGGGCAGGAAACACCAAATCTGAAATTATAATGGAGCTCCAGCCTCCCAGAACCTTTTGTGAGGTTCTTTGGTTTTATGATTTTGGGTGGAAGCCACAACAATTTGTCTTTCCAAGTGCAATAAAAAAATGATACCATTCAAGCTGAAAAGCTTAACATCCACTTTACCTATATTGGATCTGGAGCTAATGTCCTGAAATGGCTTAGCTTTTGCAGTAAATGTAATTTTGAGTTTTTTGTCTGCGTATCTCTTTGTGCCTTCCCAACTGAGTTTGCATTGAAGGCAAGCCTGTCACTTAAGGATACAAAAGAATTAAGGAAAGCACTTGACCTTCACAGTATGGATGCAAACCCATCCTGACACATTGGTCAAAAAATTGTGTATTGGGTATCAGAAATTCTGGAGCATATATATGATTTCTTAATTTACTCATTATATATTATTGAGTCTCCCTTGATCTAATCTCAGTTCCTTTTTTATGATGGGAGATACTGGGACTGGAGAATGTCATGATGCATTTATATGATTAATTTTTTGTATACAAGTTTAGATTAGGATTTAATGTGCTTTTTGAAAATCTTAAAGCATTATCATCATCATTGTAGTATCTGAAGTGACTGTAGCTTTATCAACAGCATCACAGTAGTCTTTGTCTTTATTCAATCTAATGTCCCTTTCAGCTCTAACATTCTATTTTCTAAATTACTACAAACATATGTTTTAGGAAACATCATTAACATGGAGATAAACAAGAAGAGGGCAACCTAATGACAAAGTGCCTAAATTCATATTGATACAAGGAAATTATTATTCTCAGTTTAGGAAAGACAGTATAGGTGGATGGAGATGTTTGCTATATAAAAGAAACATCGGACTTGTTTTTCTTGGCTATTAAAGTAGAACAAGAATGTAATACAGGAAGTTGCAGAAGAAGTTTTAGGCTTAACAAGTTCTTTATTTTTATACCTATCCCTAAGTGGAATAGAGAATGCCATGACCTTATGGATCTCTCTCTCTTCATCTGAGAGTTATAAAAACAAAGCCTAGATGTTAACTTGTAAGGTAAACTCTGAAGGGAATTCTGGTAAAGGTATAAGTTGGCCCAATGAGGTTACTACAATCTTTTCCAACTTTGAAATATTTTTGATCTGTTAAAGGCCTATATATATAGGAGTTTTTCTTACTCTCATTATCATCATCATTGTTTTCATTTCCTAAAATGCTTTTGTGTGTGCTCTAACTCTATAATCTGAGCCATTCTAGTCCATAGGACTTTATGTTTATGAATAATTTTAATTGAATTGTAGTCATCAACTACTTAAAAATATACTTTTGAAGCTATAGTATTTTATTGATAGTTCAAATAATATTTCACCTGTTGTTCTTGAGTCTCCATTTTTAATGTTTTCCTCTAATATACACACATGCATGCATATATACACACATATTATTATTACCTTCATATCTTAGATAAACATGATGATTATATATAATCCATATTAAACTGAGAAAATTGGGGCTGTGATCAATTAAGTGATTTGTCTTTCTTCACAGTTGGTGAATTTATCAGAATTTCAATTCAGACTTACTTGACTAAAAATCCAACATATTCTTTATGAAGATATATACCTAACTCAGTTATTACTTAATGTGTGTTTGCTGTGAGAAGAAATTAAAAGTAAGATAGAACATTAGTGGTAAAAAATGAACTAATGCAGAATCCCTATCCTTAAAAAAAAATTGAAAATCATATCCAATAGAGACACAAATTACTTTCCCCAACCAAAACAAACAAACAAACAAAAAAAAAAAGAAAAAAAAAACACTTACATGAGAATGACTAAGCACTAGAGATAATGATAACAAAAAAGTTATACAAACAATAAAAGACACAAGGCAGAGAAGAAAAATATTATTCTTGTCTGTTGTTGAAATAACTTAAAGTAGAAAATACTAGAGAATTGAAATAATAGAGATACAAATTTATTGAAACTTCAGGCTACTAAATAAATCCTCAAAATTCAACAGGATTTCTGTGTAATAGCAACAAAATTGAGAATGTAAGAGAATGTAATAATTGAAAAAAAACCTACAAAATGAATTAAATATTTGGAAGTGGATCAAACAAATTACATTCAATAAAAGTATAAAGTATATAAAACAAAGTCCTTTTAAAAATAAGAAATAATAAATAATTGAAATTTCCATTGCCCATTGCTGGGCCATACCAAAATAATAAAAATGAAAAAAAATTCTATATATCAAGAAAAATGCTAAAAATGCATGATAAAGATGGGAGAATCACTTCAGACATGAAACAATACTATAAAACAAAAAATCATCAACACCATATAGCATATTTAAAAAAATAGAAAAAAAAGTAGATCAATGATCTAAACAAGAACCAATTATATAAATATATATATATAGCAACTTAGCATTTAAGAACATTAAAAACCATTTATGTGTGAATAAAGAAATCCTCTAAAGAAGTATTGTAGAATACAAAAACAGTCTGAAACAAATTAAGCTAAGACTAAAAATATTAAAAATATTTTTCAAATATAAACTGAAAACTAAAAAAGGGTACTCATTAAATATTGACTGAATGATTGGAAATGAATATCAAGTATTATAACAAAAATTAAATGTTGGAAGAGAAACCTAACTTACAACTCTCAAAAATCATGGAACATGATATTCCAGAAGGCAAAGGAATTAGGAATACAATCAAGAATCATCTACCCAGTGAAACTGAGCTAAATTTACAAGGGGAAGATAGACACTCAATGAAATAGAAAGAGATGTCAATTTTTCATAAGGTGAATTGACCCCCCCCCCCAAAAAAAAAGGAAGAAGAAGAACAACAAGAACAACAACAAAAAACCCTCCAATATCAATACACAAGAAAAAAACTGAAAAAAAAGGGGGGGGGGAAGAAAACAAAGAATTTCAATGGAGATGAATTGTTTAAATATGCACACGAGAAGATACCTATAATTCTTTTTAAAAAATGCACCACTTATATTACACTAGAAGGATTATGTGTAGACAGAGGGTACAAGTATAAGGTGAATTTGAGGGAATGATATATAAATAACTAAGGATTGAGAAAGAAGAGTACATTGGGTGCCAAAGAAAGGAAGAGGTAAAATTGGCTAAATTATTTCACATGAAAAGGTACAAAAATCCATTGTAATGGAGGGAAAGATAGGATATGAACTTTAATTTGTATTGGCTCAGAGAGAGAATAATATATTCAATGAAGGTGAATGTAAAAATCTATCTTTTTGGACTGGAAAGCAGGAGTAGAGGAGATTAAGTAAAGCAAAGGGGAATGACCAAAGAAAGGGCAAACTGAGGGAGGTGGTAGACAAAAGAAAGGACAGGAAGAAAGGAAAGAGGACAAATAGGAGGAAAAAAAAAGGATGAATATATCCAGTAATCAAAACTGTGAATGTGAATGGGAGCAAATCTTTCATAAAAAGAAATGGATAACAGAGTAGATAAAACACAGACTCATACAATATACTATTCATAAGAAACACACTTGAAGGAGAGAAATATACCCAGAGCAAATGTATGGGCCTGGAGTAAAATATATGAAACTTCAAATGAGGTAAAAAAAAAAAAAAAAGATGATTTAATCCTAATTTCACAAATTAGGCATGGATCCACACTTAACACCATATACCAAGATAAGATCAAAATGGGTCTATGACCTAGGCATAAAGAACGAGACTATAAATAAATTAGAGGAACATAGAATAGTTTATCTCTCAGACTTGTGGAGGAGAAAGAAATTTGTGACCAAAGATGAACTAGAGACCATTACTAATCACAGAATAGAAAATTTCGATTACATCAAATTAAAAAGCCTTTGTACAAATAAAACTAATGCAAACAAGATTAGAAGGGAAGCAACAAACTGGGAAAACATTTTCACAGTTAAAGGTTCTGATAAAGGCCTCATTTCCAAAATATATAGAGAACTGACTCAAATTTATAAGAAATCAAGCCATTCTCCAATTGATAAATGGTCAAAGGATATGAACAGACAATTTTCAGAGAATGAGATTGAAACTATTACCACTCATATGAAAGAGTGTTCCAAATCATTATTGATCAGAGAAATGCAAATTAAGACAACTCTGAGATACCACTACACACCTGTCAGATTGGCTAAGATGACAGGAAAAAATAATGATGAATGTTGGAGGGGATGCGGGAAAACTGGGACACTAATGCATTGTTGGTGGAGTTGTGAACGAATCCAACCATTCTGGAGAGCAATCTGGAATTATGCCCAAAAAATTATCAAATTGTGCATACCCTTTGATCCAGCAGTGTTTCTATTGGGCTTATATCCCAAAGAAATACTAAAGAAGGGAAAGGGACCTGTATGTGCCAAAATGTTTGTAGCAGCCCTGTTTGTAGTGGCTAGAAACTGGAAAATGAATGGATGCCCATCAATTGGAGAATGGCTGGGTAAATTGTGGCATATGAATGTTATGGAATATTATTTTCTGTAAGAAATGACCAGCAGGATGAATACAGAGAGGACTGGCGAGACTTACATGAACTGATGCTAAGTGAAATGAGCAGAACCAGGAGATCATTATACACTTCGACAACGATATTGTATGAGGACATATTTTGATGGAAGTGGATTTCTTTGACAAAGAGACCTGAGTTTCAATTGATAAATGACGGACAAAAGCAGCTACACCCAAAGAAAGAACACTGGGAAACGAATGTAAACTATCTGCATTTTTGTTTTTCTTCCCGGATTATTTATACCTTCTGAATCCAATTCTCCCTACACAACAAGAGAACTGTTCGGTTCTGCAAACATATATTGTATCTAGGATATACTGCAACATATCTAACATATAAAGGACTGCTTACCATCTAGGGGAGGGGGTGGAGGGAGGGAGGGGGAAAAAATCGGAACAGAAACGAGTGTCAATATAATGTAATTATTAAATAAAAAATTAAAAAAAAATCCTAATTTCACACAAGCAAAAGTACAAATAGACTTATTTAATGAATAAGAAAGGAAACTAAAACTTACTAAATGGTACCATTAATACTCTTATAAAACATATTACTAAACAATACACCAAATGATATAACATGGATTTTTTTTTTTTTGGTGAGGTAATTGGGGTTAAGTGACTTCCTCAGGGTCACACAGCTGGGGAGTTTTAAGTGTCTGAGGCCAGATTTGAACTCTGGTCCTCCTGACTTTAGAGGTGGTACTCTCTTCACTGTATCGACTAGATGCACCATCAAAATTCTTAAAAGAGAAGGTAAATAAATGAGTTACAGTTTCATGACCAAACAAGAGCTAGAGAGCATTGCAAAATATAATACAGATAATTTTGATTATATTAAATTAAAAAGCTTTGCACAACACAATTGATGCAACCAAAATTAGAAGGAAAACAGAAAGTTATGAAACAATCTTGAAAATGTTTCTGTGATTTTTTTCAAATATATAGAGAAGTGGGTCAAATTTGTAAGAATATAAGCAATTCTCCAAATGATATATACCCAAAGAATATGAACAGGTTGTTTTAGGTGAAGAAATAAAAGTTATCTAATGGTATATGAAGTAGTGCTATAAGTCATCTTTGATTAGAGAACTGCAAATTGAAACAACTATGAGGTACCACCTCATGCCTATAAGACTGAGGATTACGTTTAAAAATCTAAATGATAAATATTGGAGAGAATATGGGAAAATTGGGACAGTAATGCATTATTAGTGAGCTGTGACTTGATCCAACCATTCTAGCGAGGTGCTTGGAACTATATCCAAAGTACAACTAAATTGTACATGCCTTTTGAATCAGCAATGCCACAATGAGGTCTATATCCCAAAATGATCATGAAAAAGGGAAAAGGGCCTACATGTACTAAAAATATTATACTAGCTCTTTTTGTGATAGCAAAGAATTAGGTATCAAGGGAATGTCCATCTATTGGGGAATGGCTGAATAAGTTATGATATATGAATGGAATATAATACAATTGTTCCATAAGAAATGATGAGTAGGCTGATTTCAGAAAAGCCTGGTTAGACTTACATAGAGTGATGATGCGTGAAGTGAGTGGAATGAAAAGAACATTGTATATAAATAATAATAGTGTGTGAGAATCCACCATTATTGACTTAACTTTGCCTCTTCCTGATAATTCCAACAGATTCATGATGTAAAATGCTATCCACTTTCTAAGAAATATAGATGAAGTCTGAATATATATTGAAGCATTCTATTGTCACTTTTGTGTTTGTTTTTCATCACTTTAAACTTTTGTTTTATTTCTTCTTTCACAACATGACTAATGAAGAAATATGTTTATCTGATTACATATGTATAATCGCTATATATACTACATATGTATAATCGCTTACCATTTTAAGGGATGGAAGATAGGAGGGAAGGAGGGAAAATTGAAACTCAAAATGTTATAAAATTCTATGTTGAAACTTATCTTTACATGTAATTGAAAAAAATACAATATTATTTAAAAATGTTGCTTGTGAGATTGTAATTTGATACAGAAATTCTAAGAAACAATGTAGAACTGTGCAGTTAAATAAAATAAATTTCCATAGCTTTATATGTAGAAATTCCCTTAGCTAATAAGATGCATCAAGGATATCATTGCCTCCACTAAAAAAAAAATTCTCTGCATATGCCAAAATTTTTATAGCAGTATGTTTTGTTTGTTTTCTGAAGCAAAGAAATAGAAATAAAAATAGATGTCTATTGATGAAGGCAGGCTAAATATGATTTGGAATATAAAAGTTACATTATGTATCTATGCTAAAAAAATGGTAAGCATGAGTAATACAGAAATTTAGGAAAGATTTATACTAATCTATATAAATTGAAGTAAACAAAGTTAGGAAAGTTATATACATGATGGTATTAACAATGAAAATGGAAATATCACAACCACACAAAACATCAAAACAATACTGATGAAAGAGATAGACCAAGTTATATAAAATAAATTAAAAAAAAAACTCCCTTAAATTCATTTTAGTAATCAGTTGGCATGGTTTTGAAACAATGCTTATAAAATAATTTGTCAAAATATGACCTTCCCCCCATTCTCTGCACATTCCGCATTCAATATATATATTTTTAATGGAATTATAGAGGACATCTTCATGTGTATATAGTAAAAACTGCAAAGTGAAATGTAGAAAATGCAAAAAAGAAAGTATAACAATAAAATCTCTTTTCATATGTTAATATCTAGTAGATTAAGTGGCATGAACACAGATTAAGTATGAGTTAATTTGCAATGCAATAAGATTTTCTAAAGATATTATATTTAATGATATAGAGTAAGGAGAAAAATCCAGAATTGAGTGAAGATCATCCTTCCTATTTCAAAAAACTCCCCAGTAAACTTCAAGACAAACCCTGTGGTATGGCCACATTAGACCTTCCACTGCATTACAAATAAACTAGTTCTTCCACATCAAAGAAAGATAAGGAAATATTTTCTAGTCACAAATTCTTGAAATTCTATTGACTTCCTCTTATACTTCTCTATGGAAAAATATGTTCTTTCCCACTGTGGTCCCAAAGGTTATAGTCATTTCTTATCAAAGAAAGATGGCAGTCTCTACTTTGCACTCATGAGTTTGATTCTCAAGTTAATATTTCATAGGTTAAAGCTCTGAGCATCTCATCATCCAGGTGAGTGGCAACCTTGTGGATAGAGAGGTAATACCTGAGATAGGGAGGCCTGAGTTTAAATTCTGAGTGTAACAAATGCTGTGTAAGGCAGATTAACCAAGATCATTAAATGCTCATTGACACAAATGACATTATAAGACATGTAATTCTGACCTATAATCCCATGACCACCTTATAGCAAAAGCAGTGACATCATAGGGTTTCTGTGAGGATCAAATTAGATAATAATTATAAAGCACTTGACACAGTGTTAACACTGAACACAACACACAACAGGTGCTATATAAATGCTAGAAATTATCATAATAATACTATCTTCTTCCTCATTATTATCATCATTAATTATAGAACTGTGACTATCCTAAGGCAGTTTGTGGGACAATGGAGACAAGGGCTAGGATCTAGAATATAGGAATTCAAATTAAATCTCAGACATTTTCAAACTATATAACCACATGCAAGTCATTTGACCATTTGCCTCAGTTTTGTGTACTGTAATTGGAGCCAATAACAATAACTAGCTCTTAGGTTGTTATGAGTATCAAATGAGATAATATTTAAATAAAGTACTTGGCATAGTGCCTAACACATATTATGTGCTACATTAATGCTTATTCCTTCTCTAATTTTATTTGTTAGGGGAGGTTTCCTTCACTGAATCATGAATCTATTGATGATAATCCCAAGGATGATAATCCATTGAAAGATATGGAAGGGAAGGAAGGAAATTAGCCGAGATTAAAAAAAAAAGAGAGAGAGAGAGAGAGAGGGTTTGTGTAAATCTCTTTGAAAACTTTAAGGAGAATGCAATGTAAGAATGTAATGAACACTATGATGACCTTCATCACATTCATTATCAACATTCAATGGAATAGATAGCATTTGGGAAATTAAGTAATACTTTTTAATGCTCCTAAGCCATATTCTCAAATGATGGCACATTTTGTTAAAACCAGTATTCTTCCATGATGCTCCATAGCTGTGAATAATGGAACAACACTATATGTGAAGACCCAAAATAATGGATGTCTCTTATAGAATGCTAAGTGTACATGGGATGATACTCATTTTCAACAAGAATGAACAATTTGCAAAAGGATACAAAGAAGAACTACACAAAATAAGAAATAATCAATGGATTGTGATATTCACTAGTGAAGATGAGTCCCATAGATGAAATATCAAACCAATTTACCTAGAGAAATAACATTTATAAGAAATGGTAAAGTAACAAAAATGTATTTATATCCATATTTTACATATCTGTGTGTGTGTATCTATTTGTGTATACACATATGTCTCTATATGTGTATACACAGTTATACACCATAGACATGGAATAAGTTCCATAATTAAATGAGAATCAAAAAAATCCTTCAGTTCCTTGTAGAAATTGGGATAGACGGGAATGGAGTAATTCTTATAATGTCATTTTCCCCAAATTTAATCACTGGTTTTGGCAGACATATACATATTACCTTCATTATCCCACATAAATTACTTTACTTGTTATACAGGGGAACTTCTTGTGTGTGGAGACACATTTATGAAGGTACATAAAAGATGTAATGACAAAAATATCAATAATATCTATTTTTTAAGAAACTAATGAGGAATAGTTGGAGGAGGATCAGGAGGATGATGAGAAGGAGAAGGAGAAAGAGAAGGTGAAAGAGAAGAAGGAGAAGGAGAAGGAGAAAAAAGAGGAGGGGAAGGAGGAAGAGACTTCTTGATACTGCTCATGTATTCTAGAAAAAAGAAAAAAGAGATAATGGTAAAATAACATAATGAATAGGATACTGGACATGAAGTCAGGAAACCTGGCGTTCCAAGCCTATCTTGGAAATGCTAGTTTTGTGATTATGAATTGTTCTAGACTTCTTTTTCCCCATTTGTAAAATGAAGAGATTGGATATAATGCACTCTGAGTTCCCTTCAATTTCTAAATCTATTTTCCTATTATTAAAATAGGCCTTCTGAAAAGAAAAAGGAAGGAAAGGAGGAAAGGAGGAATAAAGGAAGATTGATAATCCTAATTCAGGTAGCCAATGTGATTATATTAAAAATCAAGAGGGGGGAAAGGGGAGAGTCTTAAACAATAAAGAAGTCTTAAGGGGACACAAAGATAAGAATCAAGAAAAAAATGAGAAGGGAAAGTGAGTTTTCATCTATACTGCTAGAGGAAGTACATTGATCAATGAGGTCACAGAGTCATGGAGACCCACAGAATGACAACATGGAAACTTGCCAAAATTACTGTTGAAAGAAATCAGAATAATATTTTTTATTCCTTAGGCAAGACATCTAATTTATAAATACTCTATTTCCTATTCCCCTTCACTCCTCCAACTCTACCTCTTTCCCACTAAGATCGATTTCCCCTTGGGATTGAATAGATCTCAAATGGGAACAATTTCTTCTTAAGAGGCAGTTATGGCCATAGCTATTAAAGATTTATAAATTTTGGCCTGATGTCAGTTTAATGCAAAAGAAAAGACATAGAATATACTGACCATGTAAGCTTCCAGAATTGCTTTTTACATAACAAACTGAATATTTTTTAAAGAAAAAGAAAAAAAAGCATCCACCTGCATATATGTGTACACATAACATATATACATATTATATATTTATTTATATGCACACATATATACATATATACATAAGTGTACATATTTCTCCCTCTTATATACCCATGGATAAACCTTAGGAATTTAAAGAAAAGAGTTTGGCATTTTGTGTCAGAATTCTCTACTCTGTCAATATCCCACTACAAAATGGTTTCATTTGTCCCTAGAGATGGAAACTCATCCATTTGCAAATTGAGGTTCTTGTGTATTGCTGATTTCCTTGGCTGAAGTGATGGTTTACTGCCTTCACTTATGAAATAAATTCCCTGTTTTATTGAGTGAACAGCATCAAGCAGGACACTGCTCCTGACAAATCCACCCTGAGCTGCTAATGCTGGCACCTCCTGAAGCATATTGCTATACTTTTTTCCCATGCTTCCTTGTTTCAAAGAAGAGATAGCTGACATCCTGGGAAGGAAATTTTGGTCCAATCTTTTCATCTTCAAAACTAGGATTTATCATCAACACTTTAGGCTCCAAGTAATCAACAATAATAATGTATAAATCCAAAGCAGAAGATACCCACTGTTACTCAAAAGGTCAACTTTATTAGTAATGGTCTTTATACGACCCTACCTTTGTATGCTGCATTTTCATGGAAGGTGGATAGTGAAGAGAGAAATTTCCTTCAAAACAGAAAGACTGAGGTACAAGTTACTCTGCTGGTGGTAAAATCAATTTTTAACTTATCAGTGGTTTTGAGGGGACTAATAGATACTCTTAACCTACTCTAGTCTTTCTGCTAATAGGATTTACCCAGAAGTGGCTACCTTACTGGCTACAGCTTCTTGGAGCCACAAATGATAGTAATATAATTATCTTCTAAACTTTTCCTATTACGCCAGGTATTAATTCAGGATTAGCCAAAACTAGTCAAAGGCTCTAGATGAACAAAAGTTCAAGACCCTTGGCTCATAGTGGGTTGTTCTTATCAGAGTGCAAACAATAATTTTCAGTAGTTTCTGTTAAATATTGTTGAGGGAGCTGGTGAATGACTGGTATGATCTAAATTATCAACAATTTTATCAAAGACTTGAATGAAATCCTAGAAGGCACACTTGTCAAATTTGTAAATAACTAGAATTCGAGTGAAATTGCTAATATATTATGTGGTGGAGTCATAACCCAAAACAAAATCTCAATAAGCTAGAATTATGAAGGCAATTTAATCAGATAAAAATGAATTATGATAAATGTTGATTTAGAAATGGAATTTAAGGGGAAATAATAATTTTATTAGCACAAATTTTGCGTCAGGCCAAAGTTAAGCAGCAAAGTAGAGGGAGAAGTTTCAGTGGATGAAAAATTCAATATAAATCAAAATGGGACTTTGTCAAAAGAAAAATGGTAATTAGATCCTTAGTTATTTTAATAGATATGGTATTAGAGTTAATAATCCCTTTATATTTCACCATGGCCCGACCATAACTGGGATACGATATTCAGTTTATGACAGTGTGTTTTCAGAATACATGAAAGCTGTGTTTTGTTGCTGTTTACTCATTTTCAATCATGTTTGGTTATCTTTGACTATATTCTTGGCAGAGATACAAGAATAGTTTGCCCTTTCCTTCTTCAGTTCATTTTACAGATGAGGAAACTGAGGCAAATAGGATGAGGTGATTTGCCCAGGTTTACCCAGCTACTAAGTGTAAGCCAGATTTGAACTCAGGAAGATAAGTCTGACTTCAGGCCTAGGGCTTTATCTAGATGCACTATACCACCTAGTTTCCCCAAAGACTGTATAGCCACTCACTCTGTGTGTGAGCAATTTTTCTCATTTGTAAAGTGAGGGAATGAATATCATAACTGTATTATTTCTCCTTGATCAGCAAGAGGAGGGGAAGGTGTCATTGAGGGTTTTAAAGAGAAAAGAGAAGAAAATGCTTTGTAAATCTTCAAGACATGGTTGTTTTTGCTCAGTCACTTCCTTTTTGTCTCCTTCCCCACGATCCAATTTGAAGTTGTCTTTCCAAAGACTCTAAAGTGGTTTGGCTTCCTTCTCCAGTTCATTTTACAAATGAGAAAACTGAGGCAAACAGGATAAAATGACTTGCTCTGAGTCTCCTAGCAAGTATTTGAAACCAGAATCAAACTCAGATTTTCCTGACTCCAGGTTTAGTTTTCTGTGTGTTGCACCACCCTAGCTGTCCAACAGAAGGTGAGCAATTATATTTTTGTCCTGTAAAAATAGAAAGGTCTGTTGTGGTTGAAGTTGTTTTAGCAAAGGCTGTGGGTTCAGAATTCCTTGAATTTGATGCAGCATCATCCTTTGGGTTTACCACGTCTGTAAAGAACAGATGGTGAGGACAAATTCAGTGTGCCAAGGCTACCAATGCTGGCAGGTAAAGGATGCAATGGTTCCAAGCTTGGAATGTTCTTCCTCCTAACCTGTAACTTTTGTTGCTTCTAAAGTCATTCAAGGCTCTGCTTGATGGACAAATCCTAAGTGAGAACTCTGATGACCTTCCCCCATTGTGTGACCCCTCTTCACGAATCACACACTCACAAACACCATTATTATAACTTTTTGCCTCAAAATCAATGTATATGTATTTGATACATATTATATTTCACAGTAAAATATAGCACTTAAGAGTAGGAGATTTTTTTTATTACTTTTTACTTATATACCTAATCACAAAACACAGTGTCTTGATTTAATGTGTCCATTGATTAATCTGTTAATGAATCATTTTATCCGTTCATTTATTTGGAGAAGTGACAGGCCTGTTATTTCATTGATATATGAAATTCCCATTTAGGAAACTCCCTCTGCCAAAAGAAATCAGTATCTTTACAACAAAATCTTAAGCACTTTTTGTCTGTTTGTTTATTTGTTTGGTTTGGAAATTTTAAGTTGTTAATAAATGTTGGTTAAATTTAATTGAAATACTGAACGGAATTGAATTGAACTTGATTTCTTTATTGTATATTGAATGAATCAAAATCAATGATACATGTAACATGTAACACCACTCTGTTTCAATGCCGATGAGTCACTCAGTATTTGGTGATTTTGTCAAAGATTTTTAGACTCTTCCCATTTTGTGTGTTCTATCAGAAAGGCATGGAAGTGTACCTTAATTCCAGATTTATAACTATAGAACACATGACCTGACAGGCCTACTATATTGGGCAAAAACCTTAACAATGATGTCAAGAGTGGATTAAACAAAAATATTATTGTTTTACCATTGATGTTGAAGGGAACCATGGAATCAGGGAAGTGGGATGCCACGGTCTCAATTTCTCCTCCAAAACTACATAGGTTGATTAAATATGGCCCTGGATGCAATGGGAGATTTTTGGCATTTTTAAGCTATCATTTTCAAAAGGTCTCAGTTTGACTAAAGCCTCACCAATTCAAGCCATTTTAGTCCTGTCTCCTTCTCCATGACCTCCTCCTTTGTGGTTTTCTTTGCAAAGAAACATGGTTTATCATTTTCTTCTCCAGAAAAAACTGACCTCCAGTCCAGATTGATGTGTTCATTTGATCTGATCAAAATGAGATTTGGAAGATAAGAGTATCAAAACTTGTGATATTTGAGTCCCAATGAGAAGAGAGAAAAACACCACCAGCTGTTACTCAAAGAACAACAACACAACAAAAACTCAAAGCTACCGACAATAAGGCAATAGAATTAAACTTTGGCCTCTGAAGAAGGGGAAGGAGGGAAGGAAGGGAAGCTACCATTTGTTATTAAAGAAATGTTCTAGGGAGATCTGTGAAAAAGAAAGCAGTGATGATAATCAACCAGAATGTGCATATTAACAGAATGCTATTCCAGATTAAATTTATTTTTATTTTTTAAAAGTTGAAAAAATGATTGCTGTTGTTCAGTGATATCTGACTCTTCATGACACCATTTGTGGTTTTCTTGGCAAAGATACTGTACTACCTTGCCATTCCTTCTCTGACATATTTTACAGATGAAGAAATTGAGGCAACCAGCTTACTAACTTTTTCAGGGTCATCAAATTAATAACTGTCTGAAACTTGATTTAATTCAAGTCATCCTAACTCTGGGCCTGGCTGATATTGTGTCCCCTACCTTCCCCAAAATATAAACAAAACAAAGCAATTGTGAGGTTGTGTTTTTCTGTGACATCAAAAAACTAGACTAGAAGAAAATACAATTAGATCTAGTCAGAATCATTTAGATTGCCAGACTCAAGAGTAGTCACTAATGTGTGAATGTCAACACTGATCTCAGTGTAACACACCAGAGATAACGACCTGGAGATATTTTTCTTTTAATTCAATGAATAGAAACCCCATCAAAAACCTTATTGATTCGTCCTAAACAAAGCATTTCATTCTCTCCATTTTCCCTCTCCAAAACTTAAAATGGGTTTCCTTAACCTGACATCTGTGTTAAGAAGGTGGTAACTGCATTTCTATATAATTAATTTCATCTATGATTTTATTGATTTATTTAAAGAATTGTTCTGAAAAGAGTCCTATAGATATCAGAAGACTTCTTATTGGGTCTAAGACACACAAGAAAGGCAAAGAATCCTTACATCATACAAATCTGAAAGGATTTCTGTATCATTTATCTAAGCAGGAGTCCTTAATTTTTGAGTATCATAAACTCCTCAGGCAATTTGTTAAAACCAATGAACCTCTTCTCAGAGTAACATTTTTAAATGCTTAATGTAAAATGCAGTGAATTACAAAATAAACTGCTTATAATCAAAATACATTTACTAAAGTGCATATTTTATTCTTAAAGAAAGTATTCCGGATTAAGAAACCCAGCCACATAGCTTTTCTCCCCCAAAGTGGATTCCAGCTCTTATTATTTCAATACTTAATTTGTGTCACTCAAGGCCTGATAATCATCACTGCCACACTTTAGTTAGACTGATTTTGAAATGATAGCTGAGCAAACCCATTGCTGAACACGATCCTCAAAGCCCTTTCAGCTTAGTCATGTCCTCTGTAAATCACAGTTTAGTGCTATCATCACCCTATAATATGATGATGAGAATAACAAAATATGCTTTCATGTTCACCTGACCATATTTATAAGACATCTCTTAAGGGGGAAACACTTTTCTGAAGCTCCATTGAGAGTCCTGTCCTTGTATTTGCGTTTCTCCTCTAGATTCCCAAAATGAAGCCTTTAAGAAGCACTTATGTCCTCTCAAAAATTCTCCCCAGAGTTTTCTTTAGCTTGGTTCTTTGTTTCACTTTGCTTGGAACAATTTCAATTTCCTTTTGACTCAGCTTCAGATCAATACTATATGTTCCCCATTCTCTGTTGGATTGCCTCTTAAACTCTATGTTTTTTTTTTTCCTCTCAAAGGGAACTTAATCCATTTTCCCCAAATGAGAGCAGTCAGATTCTGAGCTGCATTCCTCTTTCAACCCTTCTTGTTTGTTGGGCCATCCCATGCCCCATCACTTCAGGTAATACTTGTCTCCTTGAATTATGCTGGTAAAATGGCAAGGAAAGATGACAGGCCCAAGTAGAGCTCAGAGACCAATGCATTAGGTGCCACGGTGATACAGGCAGCTGAAGCTGCTTTGAAACATGAACAGCAAAAGCTGCCAAGGAATACAAATAGTGTAGAGGGCTATGGCCTCCCAATTTTGTTTGCAAACAAAAGGCAGGCAGGCAGGCAGGCGAGAGAGAGAGAGAGAGAGAGAGAGAGAGAGAGAGAGAGAGAGAGAGAAGAGAGAGAGAGAGAGAGAGAGAGAGAGAGAGAGAGAGAGAGAGAGAGAGAGAGAGAGAGAGAGAAACAGAAAAACAGAAAGAGAGGGGAATAGACACACAGAGAAATAGAAAGAAAAGCACAGGCAGAAACAGAGAGACAGAGACAGAAAAACAGAAAGATATAGAGAAACAGAGAGTCAAAAGGCCTGGACCATTACTAATGCATTTGGATCATTTTGGCTCTCATTTTTCTCTGGGTGAATTGTGTAGACAATTTCAGATTAAAAACACACATTTATTATTCACTTGCCCTGTGGAAAGTTTTGAAGACATAAGTTCAGTGGAGAGGAGACAAAATAGCCCCTGTCCTCAAAGAGCAAATGTCAGGGTGCAGAAAATACAGTAAGTCATTGTAGTAGCTAGCCTTTGCAAAGGTTTTCAAGTATCCCGGTGTTTTTCGTAATGGCATAAAACGTTAGGGTTTATTTAATCTTAATTAGCATCCAATGATGAGGGTGCTTTTTAAGCATCCCCATTTTCAAAGATAGGAAACTGAAGCAGAGAAAAAATCAGCTATTTGCTTGGCAACACACAGCAAGACAAAATTTAAAGGATAATTTGAACTCTAGACTTTCTGATTCCCAGGCTAGTGCCTGGTGAGCTCACACCTGCCAGCTAACTCTAATACAAAGTAATGTCAGGGGAGCATCAGGACTGGAATCAGGAAGAACTGAGCTCAAATCCAGCCTTAGTCACTGGAGAAATCACTTAACCATGCTTGCCTCAATTTCCTCATCTGTAAAATGAGCTGGGGAAGGAAATGGTAACCCATTCTAGTATCTCAACCAAGAAAACTCCAAATGAATTCACAGAAAAATTGGAGATGACTGAAATTGGGCACCATTAACAAAACCATGATTTCAAGAGCGAGGGAAGAAGAAAACCTGAGAACTTAGGGAAGACCTTGAGCAGGATTGGGAAAGTCATCTAAATGGTGAAAGAAAGCCTTCCAAGAATGAGGGACCTTCTTTGAGAAGACCTGGAGAAAACCTAAGGAGAATCTCAAATAAAAAGCTTTAAGAGATTTTGTTGTAATCATTTTCTTTTACTTTGGAAGAATGATAAAAGTTTAGAATTTTGTAATATCCCTCAAGGGATTTTCATATGAATCAAAGTGAGGTAATACATAAAGAACATTCTTTATCTTTATCAGATCTGAAGTCTGCCCTTTGATACTTATGGGCTTTGTGACTTTGGGTACACTTCATTAATCTCTCAATGGTCCAGGTCTACCAGGAAGACCAGAAGAGAAAGTAGAAACCTGCATGGAGTTTCTTCACTCCAAAGTTCCCTACATTATCTGTATTTCTCAACTCTCAACTTCAAAAACTTTCAATGGGACCAGCGACATCATAAGCCGATGTCTTGCTTTCACATGAATTAGTTTTAAATGAGCGCAGAGTGCTGCAAAATTATCAGCCTCATTGCTCTTCCAGGTCATTGAAATCCAGTGTTGGGACAAAAGCCTATACAACTGGTGATGGTTGTGTTAATGATGACAAGGAAATACCTAATGACTTTTGAAAGAAAATTCAAACAGGTACAGAATGATTCCTGTTGGAAAAATCAGAGGTCCAATATGAGCATGTACTATTGTTAATCAAGTCTTGATCTTCTTGCACCCATTTTCATTTTCTTGGGAAAGCGAATGAAGTGGTTTGCCATTTTCTACTTTAGCTCATTTTGAAGAAAAGGAAAATAAGATAAAAAGAGTTAAGTGACTTGTTCAGAGACACACATAGAAAGTGACCGAGGTCAAATTTGAACTTAGGATTTCCTGATTCCAGGCCGGTTTTCTATCTACCATAGCACCTAGCAGCCTACTAGTTGGGAAATGAAACGATATCATGGGAAATAAATGTCTTGTCCCCTCTCTCTCTTTAAATGTTGTATAGATTTTATTGGTTCATCCTCCAATCAGAGGAGTAAAGGAAACTGATGAAATGTGAGTAACAAGACTGATTGAATCTTGGAACAAAATGAGTTTTTGCAATAATGAGTTTCCTGGCCAATGGAGGGCAGCTAAGTGGTACACTGGTGCACTGGGCTTCAAATCAGGAAGACTCATCTTCACAAAATCAAATCTAGCTTCAGACACTATCTGTGTTACTCTGGGCAAGTCACTCAACCCTATTTGCCTCAGGTCCCTCATCTGTAAAATGAGCTGGAGAAGGAAATGGCAAACCTCTGCCAAGAAAACCCCAAATGGGATCACAAAAAGTTAGATGTGATGGAAACAACACAACACCTATAAAATGGTGTAGAAGTAAATAAGTCCAAAATGAATAGACCCAGATAGGAAATGAACAGATAACTGAGAACTGTTAAAAGTCATTCCTTCTCATCTTTCAAATCCAGCCTTCTGAGTGACATAATGCTGATGCCATAGAATTTAGAGTCAAAGAATTTGCTTTTGAATATTATCTATGTGCTTTCAAGGTGAATACATTTAGCCTGATCACTTTAATTCTCTGGGTTGAACTAGATGAACTTTATTTTTTTTTTCAATTTAATACTGACTAAGCTTATCAGCTAATATAGTTTACAACACTGAAAACTCCATGAAGACAAGGACAGTGTCTTATTAGTAATTGCTTTGCTCCTCTATAATTCAGAGCAGCATTTTCCATGGCACCACTACTTAATGTTTCTTTGACATATTTTAACAAGGAAAATATTTGAACCCTGGATGCTCTGTAGCATTATAGCCAGGATGAGCAAGACTATAGGACCATAGATCTTGGCTTGGAAGGGAACTGAGAGATAAGATAATTCAATAAGCCCTCTATCTTTGCCCCATTTTCTTTCTCAAGAAAAAATCCAAATGGGCCAGACATGATCAACCAGCAGCAATAGTCATATTGGACTTCTGACTTTTCCAAGAGCAATCATTTTGAACCTTTTGTAATCTCGAGGAATGAAAGCCCAAGAGATCAAGTGATTTTCTTAGAACTCAGATGCAGCCATTGCACCAGATAGGACCACAAGTCCCATAACCTTATTCAATGTTTTCTCCATTGTCCATTTAATAAGATTGAGAAATGTTCTTTCTTGTCATTTGAACTGAGTAAGACAAATTGTTGTGAAATTTAGAAGGAAATCTGTAAGCATTCAGGGAAAAAAAAAAGACTTTTCTTTTGGGATTATTTTATTGTTCTGTTCATAAAATTAATAGTTACTGAAGGTGTCAGATTTAGGACCTTATTTCTACTCCCACTCAAGTCTGAATCACATTCATTAGAATAGCAAAGCCTGCTATCTATAGGCACATGGTATGGTCAGTTTTCAACAGATTTTTTTGCAAGTGTGAAAATAGTAATAAAAATATCTTCCATTTATGTAACACTTTTCAATCCTAATGTTTTCTCTATTCTATATAAGGCTAATTCCCACCCTCCATCCCCATGTGAAACTCCCACTTAGCTATCTGCAATCCCAAGGATATATCTCAGAATTGCATTTGCGAAAAAGAAAGGGCTTAATAGGATTGGAAGAAAAAAATAAACTAAAAAAAGGCCTTGTTCAGTCTCTTCACATGTAATTAAGCAGAGTTTTGTACATCATATATTGATATGATTGCAAAAGTACATCCTTCTAGTAAAAAAATAAACATTTACTTTCTATTTCTATCATCTATCTATCTATCAATTTTTCTATCTATTTACCTATCTAGTATATGTATGTGTTTGTGTAGACACCTATCTATATCTTTGTATGTGTATACATCAATTCTTCTGATAGGTTATAAAGTCTTTGAACGTAGGGATGGTTTCATCTTTGCCTTTGAATCCCTCATCACAATGTGTTTAACACTTTTGAGTTAGTTAATTAATATGGTGGATCTATTTTGCAACTTAGTTTACCTAGCTTCTATTCCCAATATTGTAACTCCCCAATCCTACTCTGTGAACTTCAGTGACTTTCTATCACCTCCGAGATCAAAGACAAAATGGTGTATTTATTCACAGATTTTCAGAACATTGCCTCCTTCTATCTTTCCAGTCTTCTTGGTTTACTTCACAATGTAGGGATCACACTGATATTCTGGTTATTTCTCTAGCAAAACATTACATCTTTAGGCTCTGAGTATTTTCTTTGTTTAATTCTAATGTCTGGAACACTCTCCGTCCTCTACTCTTACTGCTTACTTACTTGGCTTTCTTTTTGTGCCATCAAAGTTCTAACCTTAAATAAGAAGCCTCCCTAATCCCTCTTAATCCCAGTGTTTTCCTTGGTTATTTATTTCCTAAAGATACACTTAAAATATACATAGTTATTAATGCACATATCTACAAATATATGTACAATAAAATAGACATAAATGACACATATGTGTGTTTTATTAATATTGAGGGAGGAAGTCATCAGTACTCTTTTTCCCCAGAAAAAGCCCCCAAATCAGAATTAATCATCATTAATCTATTCACTCTACTTCTCTACTCTAACCATTAAGTCTGGACCTATAATTAATAATGCAAAAAATATGGAGGAAAGGACTAGATATTGGATTTGCAGCTTGGAGGAGCTTTAATGATGATCAAATCAGCTGTCATTTCTCAGACAAATGGCAAATAGAGAATAGGGATCCAGAGAAGCAATGTCACTTGCACAAGACCTCACAGGTAATAAAAAAGGTTGCACTTGAACTCAAGATCAAATGCATCATTGTTAGGATATTTACAAATTGTAAAGTCATTAGAGTTGATAAAGACAATAATTATCTAATTTAGCATGGTTCAGTATCCTTGATCTAATCTTACAAGGAGATGTTTTGGACCAAAACCTGAAACAAGGTACTAAGTAGAACTAATTGACACAATGCTTGTGTTCATACTTTTACTCATTGGAGTTCACACCTTTGGGAGATTTCAGGGTTTAGTATGAGATATCCAAATCCACACCTCCCTTGAAGCTCTTAGGGCCAGGAGAGTATGCTGGGAGAAATTCCATAATGCCACTCTCTCATATATAAGAAACAGACAGAGGCTCTCAGAGGGAGTTCAGCTGAATTAGACTGAGAGGGGAGCAACAGGTGCGTTCAGCCAGAAGCCCTCTCTCTGAAGAGAGTTACTTCGGGTTAGAGAGAGTTACTTCTGAACATTAACTGGGGTCGGAGAGGAGCACTCTGGGAGGAAGCCCACAAGCCCTCTCTCTGAAGCAAGAGAGATTCATTCCATTTTCCACTTGGCTGGCTGGATGCTGAAGAAAGCAGAGGCAGAAGCAAAGGACAATCTGCAAGAGTTCTTGGAACCAAGCAGAGAGATAGGCCTCAACTAACTGGGCTATTTTGGAAGGAGAAAATAAATGTTTGCATTTTTACCAGCTGGCTGCATTTTGGGTGATTATTACTCTTAACGGAGACTAAGGCTGCCTCCAGAAAACCTCCCTGAGAAACCTGCTTGCTCCCAGAGAGAACTATTACATTTTGAAGAAGAAAAACACCACAGATCATGGTATAGTTAATTTGGAATTAAGAGTTATTAAAATCTCCAGAACAAGTGACTTAACTTTTCTATGTCTTACTTTCTTCACGTGCAAAATATGTGCATTGGCTTCCAAGGACATTTCCAACTTTAAATCATCAAATCCAAAGTTGATTCACTGATCAATAATTATGGTTCTCTCTTTGAGGCCAAAAAGAAAATGGGCACAGATCATAACATGAGAGAAAAGGAAACCAAATGACACTTCAGAAATGGAAATATCTTCATTAATTATATGACTGATCACAGGCTAAAAATAGATGTTTGTTTTCTTTTGTTTTTAATTATTAAGTAATATTTATTTACTTTCTTTTTTTGATCTGATTTTTATTGTGCAGCAATAGAATTGTATAAATATGTTTTTATATATTAGATTTAACATATTTTAACATGTTTAATTAACATATTTAGAATTTCTTGCCATCTAGGGGAGGGAATGGGGGGAAAGGAGGCAAAAACTTGAAACACAAGGATATGCAAGGGTCAGTGTTGTCAAATTATCTGTGCAAATGTTTTGAAAATAAAAAAAGCTTAAAAAAGAAAAACCTTCTATAAGGTGCAGAATTTCAGCTTACAGAATGGGTTGGATTTTGGTAGATGCAGATGGTACCAAAGGTATTCTGGATGGAAGAAATGTAGGTAAAAGCACAGAGAGGGTAAAATATAAGTTATTCATGAGGGATGGTGAGGAAATGAGCCTGGAAATTTTGGGAAAGATAATGGAAACTGTTGACAAATTGGAATGCATCAAGAGAAATATTGATTTAATGGTGAGGAAAAGAAGGAAATAAGCATTTATTATGCACTTACTTTATACCAGACACTGTGCTCTATCTCTATCTCTATCTTTCTGTCTTTCTGTCTGATTCTCTCTATCTCTCTGTCTCTGTCTCTCTCTCAGTCTCTGTCTCTATCCCTTTATCTGTCTCTCTGTCTCTGTAGGTCTGTCTGTCTCTCTGTG
Organism: Antechinus flavipes; assembly: GCF_016432865.1. NCBI lineage: Eukaryota > Metazoa > Chordata > Mammalia > Dasyuromorphia > Dasyuridae > Antechinus > Antechinus flavipes. The sequence goes on along the minus strand of NC_067399.1, from coordinate 14,208,239 downwards.
TCACAATTAAGACAGTTTGCCAAGAGGGCAGTCTTTTGAAAGCAAGATAAGATTGAAATACAAATATATATTGTATGTATATATATATATATATATATATATATATATATATATATTATATAACATATAAATATAAGCAAAATAGAAACTTAGGATAAGTCCCCCAGGAATTCCCAGGTATAACGACCCAAAAGCAAAAATGCTTTGGGTGGATTCAGGACTTGGTAAAATAAGAAATATCTCTGGCATTCTTAGAGATCTATTGGAATAAAGAAGTGACAATTTAGATGTAGACAGTCTTTAATAAGGTTGGATTTTTTAAAAAAAATATAGTTTTTTTATTCCTGAACAGTATGATAAATAATTTTTCCTATACTAAGATATACAAATATCCTCTACTGGCCACATTCCTTCTGCATATTTTCTTGACAATCAATCAATTTGTCAGTTTGTTAATTGCCTAATGCATGTCAGATGTTATGCAAGGGACTAATAATAAAAAGACATTCATGAAACAAAAAAAAAAAATACTAGTTTAAACTTAGTGAAGTAATCTTAAATATCCAAATGTTGATTCTTTCTCTGTTAAATAAGCTTGGAAGGGGGAGGTTGAAATGGATTATTTCTCTGTTAAATCAGGAGGTTGGAATGGATGACCTTTAAGGTTGCTCGAAGCTCAAGTGATCTGTGAATCTATGAAAAGCTAATCTGGCTTCCTAAAAATTCTAAAGAAATTAAATCACCTGAGTGGGAGCAGACAAGTAGTATCACCATTATCATATACAGTAATAGCAATATTGTTTTAAGAACAAGTTGGAGCCAATGAATCATTTTGATTACTATAAATACGGAAGATATATGAATGAAGACACTGCCTGCATCCAGAGAAAGAACTGATAAGCAGAATTATGTATGGAAGGATTTTATGTATCTATATGTAATTGTATTTAATGGTAGCCATCTCTAGGGTTGGGGAAAGAAAATATGAAAAAAAAAAGAAATTTACATGATCACTTTGTTATATATTAAAAAGAAATAACAAGTTGCATATGACAGATTTGCAGGTGCATGTGCAATTATTTTTTTTATTATACAATTTTAAGGCAATATTTGTTTTAGTATATAAATTAAAAATGAACTAAATACATTTATTTGAGGAACTGGAAGACAGATAAGAATTATAGCAGGTGATGGTGAAGTAGACATAGAACTGAACCCAGACATATAAAAGACTGGCTCTGATGCTCACTAAATATGTACTAAGGACAAAACACTTAATTTTTTTGTAACCTCAGTTTCATCAGCTATAAAATGGAAATAATAGAGGATTGATATGAGGATCAAACAAGATAATTTTTGTAAATATTAGATCACCCAACACAGAATGTTAGATATCATAAGGAAAAATTTCAGAGATGGAAGATATCTTAATACCTACAATCTCATAATTTATAGGGATAGTAAAAGATAGAATGCCAGAGACAAAAAGAAGGTCTCACCTCATCTAGTTCAATCCCATCATTTGAGAGATGAAGCTTCGTAAAACCCAGAGAGGTTAGAACTCAATCTTTTACCTGCCACTGGAATAAATTCTACCAACAACCCTATAAATAGGATGTCTTCATTTCCTTATTTTCCCTATTTATAAACATTGATACTCAGTGCTATTGAGGAACAGTGTAGCCATTTATTATTAATAATATTATCTCAATATTATTAATAATACTAAAATTATAATTATTAATTTAATGAATTGAAGTAAATTTTATTGCTAACTTGAAAAAGTTTTGATCCTCCCTTGAAGAATTTTCCAACTGCACTGAATGTCCATTGATTCAGACTGGCTATGTTTGAAGACTCTAATCATATGAGGCATACCTGAAATCATGGGAGATTTGAAAGTAAATGTTTACCATGTCTGATTCATTTTCCTGCTTGCTTAAAAACAAAGATTAGTTATTGTTTTTTGTCATTCATTGTAGATGGAAATATGATGAACTGGGAGACATCCTGAATTAAAATGAGAGTTCAGGAGAGCTTCATACTAATCACAGCTATGATACTAATGAGGTATGAAATTTGGGGCAAGTTATAATATCTTTCTAGCCTTCGGTTTCTCCAGCTGACATCCTAAATCTAGATTATAATATTCCTAAATACTTTCCCCAAAGGAAATAAATGTTCAATATCCTATATAGTGATAGAATATCATTCCTTTTTGTTTTATTCTTATTTGAATGTAGCAGGAGGGATTGATAAGGGGTCAAAGTGCAATTTCCTACTTCAACTCACTACATCTGATTCCTTTCCTAGCCCCCAGCAAATTTGTTCTTTTAATGAAAGGGGAAAGAGGGAAAAGGTTGTATGTGACAACATTTATAGCATTTCATATGTATAGCCTCTCCATTTTCATAAAAAGTAATATTTTCCCCAAATAGGCTACTCAGCCACAATTATTAAGATATTTTATTTAAGCTTAACAAAATGTTTATATATGTAAATGTGTACATGTATATGTATCTATGTATTTATATCTCTAATGTGAAATAATAGCAAGAAAAATATTTTATTCTCATTCATGTAGAATCAATATCTATCTTATATTATTTTTAGTCTTTTCCTGATAAAAGAAATTCTTGTCCTTTTTTCATGGGAAGGGTATTAATTTTTTCGATTATTTTTATTTCACTTAGACTTGAGTCACTGATGTTTGCTGCTCTTGAGAATTATTTGAAAAATGAATGGGTTTGGAGAAAGGAAAGATGATTAGTCTCAGAGAAGGTCACACTGCTTGGGGAATTTAACCTTTCTTTGAAAATGATGACCAAGTCCAGAAGTTTGATTTTTAAAATATCATATAATTTCAAGGAGCTGTTATTTCTTCATAGTTGTGAGAAGCCTAAAAAAGCTGATGACCACCTTCATATCTCAGGAGATAATTTGAAGAGTTGTTCTTGATGAATGGAAAATAAGGAAAAAAGAAAAAAGAAAACTAGCTAAAAATCCTTCAATGATCTCTGAAATTTTAGAGACCTTCACCTTCAGACTACCCATGACAGTACCCATATTAAGAACCTTTTCATCTTGTACCATCTGTCAAATCTTCCCTCTTCTCTAGAATGACTTTTAAGAAACCAGAATGACATAGACAACATTATACGTTTTGGGAAAAGAGCACAGCTATAAATTATTTCTCTTCACATTTCCTTCTTTATAAATCCATGTCTCAATTCAGCATGCCCGATATTTCAATAGTTATAATATTGACAACTCATGTTTTCATCAACACAGAAATTGTGATCTTCAGAATGTACAAACTCATGTCCTATATTCCATTATATCCAATCTTATTCTCATCCTCTTCAGCCCTATTCCCCCAACTCCTATTCCACCTGCTTCACTATGATCTCTGGAACGGGTGTTGCTAAATTACAAACTTGCTTTCACCTTACACATTTTCCCTTACTTATTTCATCCTCCATTTCTCACTGGGATCTAAATCTCTCCTGATAAAAATAGATTCTAAGTTACTCATTATAAAATTTAGCATTGTACTTTCACTCCCCCCAATAACTGGTGCTCATAGAGTCAAGTTACTCTTTACCTTCATTTTTCAATCTCAGATTCTCCCCATGGCATAATACTCAGGAATCTCTTATTTGAGTTTTTTACACTATTCAAATATATGAATCAATAAAGATTCTAGATTTGATTCCCAGGAAATGGTCACTCACTTCTCAATGAATATGCCATCACTATTCTCACTTGACTATACATTTTCTGACATCTGGCTTCTCATTAAACTGAATCTGGTCTCTCAAAAGTTATCAATGAACTCTCCATTGTCATTTCTACATGTCTTTTGTCACTTTTCATTATTCTTAATTTCTATTAAGCCTTTAACATTGCTTGTGACCCTTTTCTCTCTTCTACTCTGTCTTAGTCCAGGTTTTCATGCCACTCACTTGTACTTGATCTCACTGGGTTTGAACCCTACCTATCTAACATCTTTATAGTTCATTTTATCACATCTTCATTCAGAGAATGTCCTCTAAGCACACATGACTCCCAAACTATACACTGGTCCTGTTATATCTATGTTTTTCAAGAACTTCTTGACCATTTTGGTGTCAGAGAAACATCTGTCAATTGGTGAAACCTGTTGACATCAGGTGAGAATAATTTTGATGACTGCATAAAAATATCTATGATATTATGTAGGAAATAATTCCTACTGTAATAGTGCTCCTATTTTAAGTTTATATATCTTAGATGAAGAATCCCTCCATCTATGATTTATCACTTAGTCACTTCATCAACTCCCATTGGTTCAATGATTGTCTCTATACAGATCATAGACATATCTATTGATTCAGCTATAATCTCTCTTCTGAGATTGTCTAAAATCAGTATCAGTGTTCTGTATATCTCAAATGAAAAATTCTACAAGTATTTCAAGCCCCAACATATTCAACTGTCCTCCCCTATGGCCTTCCAAATTCCCTTTTACTATTAAGAGCACTGCCATGCTCTCAGTTATCCAGATTCTAACCTTCATAATATCATTGATTCTCACTCCATGCAATTTAATCCACATAAATAATCTGATGGCTATTTCTCTGCAAATTAAGAAGCAAACATGAGAAGGGAATACATTCCAAGTCTGGGGGAAGAGTAATGCAAATATCTGAGACTGGAGAAGAGATGTGCTAGGAAATACTACTAAATTAGTTAGATTGCATGGAATGGAGGAGAACAAGTCAAGTTAGCAAGCATTCAATGTGCACATTCTATGTAATAAGTACTGAGGATGCAAATACTGAGCTCTAAGGGAGCTCATTCTAACCAGGGAGAAAAACTGCAAATAACAATGAACAAACAACTTAAAGACCAAGATACACTCATAATAATCTCAAAGAGAAAGTTTTCTCATCAGAAAGATCTATTAAGGGGAGTCAGGAAAGGCTTTTGTAGAAGGTGGGATTTTAGCTGACACCTGAAATAAAGCCAAGGAATCCAAGAGAGAGATGACAAGAAATAGAATTATAGGCAGTGATAATTTCTAAATAGGAGATTATCCATCCTTTGGAGGAATATGTACAACAAAGTATATGAAGAAAATGTGATTATAAGGGCAACTGGATGGTGCAGTGGATAGAGTACCAGCTCTGAAGTCTGTGTGACCCTGGGCAAGTCCTGTAATCCCAATTGCCTCAGCAAAAAAATTAAAAAAAATAAATAAATAAAATATGATTACAGAGATTTTATTTTAGTCCGTAGAGGGTTTTGTTTTGTTGGTTGGTTAGTTAGTTTTTTTTTTTTCCCCTAGATCTGTGATTGTATTTCAAGGATAATATGAGTTAGCAAGGTGAACATCATTTGCCAGAGGAAATATACATATTCCTCTCTTTCTGAAACTTCAATTGTTGTCCAAATCCCTGAAAGTTTCAATGGTTTTACTAGGGTTACTAAACCATTATAAATGAGAGTTAGGATTTAAAACTGATTTTTTGAAAATCCAATTTCCTAACCAGCATATGATGTTGCCTTTCCAATCAGCAGAGAAAAAAAAATAATTAAATGAAGGAAAACATTTAATAGAGATTCTTTTTCCAAACTTCACTTTTTATTGGTGGGGAGGAATTTAAAAAAAATTAAGAAGGAAATAATTTCAGTGAGGAGTAAGTTTGATTACAGGCAACATGTTCAGAGTCCAACAAAGCAGCCTATTCATTCAGAACAGAAAGGGATACATTTCCAAAGGATATGAGTGAGAAATTTGGGAAGAAAAAAAAAGTAATTACAGATATTGAACCATAGCCAGGACATCTAGTTTAATACCCCCCCCCTTGTGATAAGTGTCCTGGGATCTTTAATGGGCTACCCGTGGCTAGGATCTTGGTGTTATTTCTCATCAGGAAGATCTATGATCTTTTATCTCACTGAAGTCCAGCAGTATTTCTTGCTAGACTAGCATTTTTGCAGATCAGTGCCTTTTACTGCCTTCTGCAGGAAGGATCTATCGTTTGCATTTGGATCTGTCAAGTTGTTGAACAGTCTGACAATGGTCCTTTCAGTGTCTTGTGTGCCTGGTCTTAAAAAGTGGGGTCTTACTATTTTTCACCAGATGATCACAAAACCTTGCTCTATGGATATCAAAGAGAATATTCTGAAAATATGAAATAGGGGATGTTTGAAAATGTATGCATTCTCAGAACATACTCTTACATGCTTCTTAACATTCATTCAATAAATCAATGCAAATATTTATCAATTAACTCCTATAGATCAGACACTCTGTATGTACCTGGGAAGACAAAGACAACAGAAGCTTTCACTTATTGGAAATAGCTTACATTCTATCAATGGAAGTAAGATAGGTATAGATAAATACACACAAAACAAACATATAATACAATGAAAACAAGGTGTCATTATTTCAATCCCTCTAGAACAATAAAGAGGAAACAGGAGCAGGGGCAATCAGAAAGGGTCACATGTAGGAAAATATTGCAACACCTTCCCCTTCCCAAGTTGCCAATGTGAACAGCTTCTTTAAGGTCAACAGCTATGAAGCGTATTATCTATTATTATACATATATAGCCAACCACAAATTGCTTGCCTTCTCAAGAGGGAGAGGTGGAGGGAAGAGAAGTAGAGAGAGGATTTGGAACTCATTTTTTTCAAAATGGATTTTTTTAACATAAATTGATAGAAATAAAATTAAATCAAAGAAAAATAAAAGGTTACCATTCATATATTTTGGTATATAGCTTGCTTGAATGCATATATTTATAGGAATTTGGCCTCCCCAACTTGACTGAAATATCCTTGTGAGCAGAGCTATTTTTTTTTTGGTATCATCAGTCAGTCAATACAGATTTTTAACCAATAACAACCTACCCATCACTCTCCTAAAAATTGGAGATACAAAGTAATACAAAAGTCCTTTATTCTCAAGAAAGTCACAATGAGAGTGAAGGGAGAAAATGAAAACAAATTCATATACACAAACATATATACATATAAAATTGTATGTGCATGTATAAATATATACATGTTTATCTATATATAATACACACATGTGTACACGTATATATAGATAAACATGTATATATACGTGCAATACATTTCTAAACATATACATATATGTATATACATGTATATATCTATACATATGTATGCATATATCTATATGTATATACATGTATAATTTTTATACATATATTTGTATACACACAAAGAACTGTTTTCATTCTGTCTTTTTCTCTTTATGTATGTATATGTATAGTTTATATATAGTATATGCATATATCTGTATGTGGTTATATAAATTATAATGTCAATATTACAATCCATTTTATGTACCTACACACAGAATACAATGAAATAAAAAAATGTGAAGTTATTAATATTCAGGAAGCTTGAGAAAGGTTTCCAGTAGAAGATGGGATTTTAGCTGGGACATAAAGAAAGGGAGTGGCTAAGATGAGGAGGAAAAGCATTTCAGCATGGTGCACAAGTCAGTGAAAATGCCTGAAGATGGCAAAGATGCTCTTTGTCAGAAAAGAGTAAGTCCCTCTGTTTACAAGAGTTTTTGCTTCATAGTAAACATTAATAATTGATTGGTTATAGATTGTGCTGAATTCTGCAGGAAACTATAGTTTCTAAAAGATAGAGTTAAGGAAGAAGGAGAGTCTGTGCAAAGGCATGGAGGTCATAGATAGAATGGAATGCATGGAAAAAAAGGAAAATCATTTTATTAGAACCAAAGAATCTGTGTAGGGAAATAGCATTAAAATATGGATGGAATTGTAAGTTGCAGTAATGTTGTACAGTATTTTTAATAATCAACATTTTTATTCTCACTCATTCCTTCATTCACCTCATATTGGATAATTATATGCTGACTACCCAGCTATGATGTGCTAGATACTAACCAATTTGCAGTATTCAGGGATGGGAAACAGATAAACAAAACAAAACAAAGGAAAAAAATCTCAATAACAGTATAAATTACACAGACACAGACATATTATGTACATAAATTCACATGTATGTACATAGCCTTTTTTGTATACTATGAGAATACAGGTGTTTGCAAGGATGGAAGGAAGGAAAAAAGGAAGAAAGGAAGGAAGGAAGAGAGAGAGAAAGAAAGAAGGAAAGAAAAAAGAAGGAAATACAAAGAAAGAAGGAAAGAAAGAAGGAAGGAAAGAAGGAAAGAAGGAAGGAAGAAAAAGAATATAGATGAAATGAAATGAAATAGGGTAAGTGAAATAAATTGAAAACCTTAAAATTTATTGGAATCAGCTCATGAAATCTTTAGAATCATGCTTCTATATCATTAAGGGAAAATGATAAATTTCAACTATATTACTTAAAAGAAAAATGTTTTTTTTTTAATTATTTTATTTAATAATTACATTATATTTACACTCATTTCTGTTCCGATTTTTTTCCCCTCCCTCCCTCCACCCCCTCCCCTAGATGGCAAGCAGTCCTTTATATGTTGGATATGTTGCAGTATATCCTAGATACAATATATGTTTGCAGAACCGAACAGTTCTCTTGTTGCATAGGGAGAATTGGATTCAGAAAAAGAAAAATGTTAATAGTTCATGTTTTTCCCACCTTACTTTCAGAATCTCTGATCTCATCCAATGTACTGATTTTGTAGATATAACGATTTCCTAGAGAGTTACTATCCCTAAGTTTCACAGCAATGCTGTTCATCCATTCACTTACTGACTCATCCATTCATTCAAAAATCCATAAGTTCCTACCAAGTATCAGTCAGTATGTTGTTTGCTGAGCACACAGAGATTCTAGGGAGAGCCTGTGCACCCAGATAGCTTATATTCTTTTTCTGAACATCAGCACATAGATCCACAGATTCTAAAACAACAAACAATATTGTTCCAATGTCCCTTCTTGGTTTGAGAACGTAGTTTTTTAGAGGAGGGGACATATATTGAAAGTTCTTAGCTATGGACTCCATATGAGGGGCATTAGTGCTGTGGAAATCTGCTCTAAGTCTTCCCTGTTACTATGGACTTCACTGTAGGGCAAGGAGAGCCAATATCCTGGAAGGGAGCCATATGTCTCCACAGCTTGATATAGCACATGGCATCATCAAAGTCTCCCCAACTCTATTTTAATGACCTTGACCTCCCACTGTTCTACCGAGAATTTTTACCACAGGCAGGCAGCCAGACATTTTCTGGTACCTGCTCTACTAATAAAGGCAGCCTTTTGTGGAACAGAAGCTAATAATTAATAAGATCTTGTGCCAAAGTAATCTTTTATTCTTTGTATTTGCAAACATACAATATCCCACTATAATAGCGTCTCCAAACAACCCAGTGACTTGAGTATTAGCCACCACATTTCACAGATGAGAAAACAGAGCCCTTAAAAGATTTACCCAAGGTCACATCTGCAAAGTGTCAAGACTTAGATTGGAAATCAGTTATTTTTTCATCCTTGCCCAGAGTTCATTTCAAACCATCCCATGGTCATCCTGTGGGACAGGTGGTCTCCAAAACATTAGGAACATGAATAGCGAGATGTGAGAAACTATTTGACATCTCTGCTATTTCTGAGCAATACTTGCTATGAATCTTCCCAATGTATCATCCCTGACAGGCGTGACCCCTTAGAAAATACTGCAAAGAACAAACAAATATGGGAATGAATATTTATTCAGGATGCTGTTGTTAGTCTTAAGAACAGCTTGTATAAAACAGAATTTGTGTCACCTTTGACTGCCTTTAATATTTTATTTAAAACAATATCAAAAGTATTCATCCTTAATGTTCTTAATCTTCAGTTCAAGGACTATGGAAAAGAACTCATTTGTGAATATTTAAACTCCTAATTCTCCACTACCCCCTTCCATAATCCCATGAATAGAATTTTGTGGTTTAGACAGAGGAGAATTGGGATGTATAGTATGGGGCTGGAAAATGTTTAACTACCATTTTCTGACTGAGGGTAAGGAGGATGGACACACTAAGTTTGGCCTGAATTATTAAGAATTTCTATATTTCTTTCTTAAATCAGAAAATGATTGGTAAGATGCATACACAATATATACACATATAAATATATACATATAACATACACATACACATATATGTGCAAATAAAGCCTTGATTTAAAATATGAACAATTTCAGCTGACTCTAGCACATTTCTATAGGTGGTCTGGGAATAAGGATGAATTTCTTTCTCCCTTCTTCCCTTTCTTCCTTTCTCCCTCACTCTCTGTCTTTGTGTCTCTGTCCCTGTCTCTGTCTCAGTCTGTGTGTATGTGTTTGTGTGTCTCTGTGTCTGTCTGTGTCTCTTTGTCTCTTTTTTCTTTTTCCCTCCTCCCTCTGTGACAGCAAATTAAATAACTGAAAGAACATATTAATTGTCCAGAAATAATGAGTTGCTGCTCCTAAAGAGATCTTTCACAGAGTTCAGTGACCATTTGTTGGTTATGTGGCACTTTGGATTATTTTCTGAGACTTTGGATGAGACTAACTAGCTAAGAAGGGTACAGACATAACTTTTAACACTAACAATTTCTAATTCTGTTAAAGACAGGGTCCTGAGGGTATTAAGTGATACAGCTGATAGAATACTGACCTTGTAGTCTAGATAACTTGTGTCCAAATCTGGTTTCAGACATTTACAAGTTGTATGATCCAAGATAAGTCACTTAGACCTGATAGCCCTTAAAAATAGTAAAATGTTGAAAATACAGAGATAAAATGTAAAACATTTTTTTTTCTTAAGTATTTGGATAATGCCCCATCAGTAGAATGGAGTCTTAGGATTAGGGAAACTGAAGTTCAAATGTAGTCTCAGAAAGCCACCTCATATGTGACCCTGGATAATCAGTTATACTGACATTTCCCTCATTTATAATATTGGAATAAAAATAGAATCTACACTAGGAGATCAGTATACATGGCAACAACACAATTATACAATAATCAGTTCTAAAGGACTTGACTCTCTTCAACAATGAGATGATTCAGACCAGTTCCAATAATCTTGGATTGAAGAGAGCCATCTACAATCAGAGAGAGCACTGTAGGAATGGAGTATGGACCACAGCATAGCATTTTCACTTTTTGTGGTTGTTGACTTTCATTTTATTTTCTTTCTCATTTTTTTCCTAGTTTGATTTGATTTTTCTTGTACAGAAAGATAATTGCATAAATATGTATGCATATATTTGCTTTAACATATATTTCTACCATGTTTAACATATATTAAGCTACTTGACATGTAGTGTTTGACAAGGCCAGAAGAGGAGGGAAATTGGAACACAAGATTTTGCAAGGGTTAATGTCCAAGAATTATCCATGCATATATTTGAAAAATGTAAAGCTTAAAAAAATGAGCAAACACTATAAAAAGATAAAACAAATAAAATAAAAATAGCATCTATTTCATAAGCCTGTCTTGAGAATCAGAGGGGAAAACATATATAAATTCTTTGAAAACCTTAAAGGTTTCTTTAAATAAATTATTTTGTTATTATCGTTATTGTTATTGACATGTATATTTTTACCATACTTTATGGCTATCTCACTTGATCTTCTCAATACTTTGGGAATAGTTTTAATAATAATAGTTAAAACCATTTTGTAAATGAATCAACGGGGGCTGAATTAATTTAATGACTTTCTCTTCATGACACTTCCAGTAAGACTGAATCAATATTCAAATTGAGTTCTTCCTTGTCCTATGTCCAGAATTCTATCCAGGATGTCAACCAGTCTCCTACTTTACACATTATCTTAGGGAAAACTTATACAAAACTTGTACAAAACATAGTAAATGCCAGGAATATATAGAATTTGTTAATTTTTCATTTTTTTTTTGGTCAGTAAGCTAGACCTATGATTCAATAAGTATATGATTCTATCAATGGGGAAACTCCTCTTAAAGAATGAATATCATTGACTGTGTATCTGATCTAATAGAGACACATGAGATACTGAGAGAATAATGTTTATGTGTTCAAGGTCATATAACCAATAATTACCAGTCAAGATATTAACTGAGATCTTTTGTACTCAGAAGTCATCTATGTCTTTGTTTTATCAAGATATCTTTAAAAATTGTGCAAAATCATATTATAGACAATATAAAACAAATATCACAAACAAAAATGAGGTTCAAGAAAAGTTTTCTGAGAAAGATGAGTTTAAGAAACTTGGTTTCTGAAAGCTAAGAGTCCAGAAGTAGTTTATTCACAATAAAGAAACTGCAAGTCTACAGATCCAGGTGCAACAGATGGTTTCTATGCACTTGAAAGGACAGTTTGGAACAAAGAGAACAAAAAAAAAGGATAATATGAAAGAAATAGAGTATAAAGAAACATGAGACTCATATTGTGGAGATGAGGAGGGGGGATTTGAGAGTAGCAAGAATAGACTTTAAATGTCAGCCTGAGAATTTTATTACTTATAGACCACAAAGATATTCTATAGTTTTTTTTGAGTAGGAAATTAACATGATCAGATTTGTGTTTTAGAACTGTTAATTTGGCATCTTGTGGAAGAGGGATAGGTGTCAGATGTTAGGCCATTAAGGAACATTTACTAAATAGTTGCAGTGTACCAGACACCATATGTAGTGATAGAGATACAAGCAAAGTCAAAACAGACAATTCCCATTAGACTTCCTAGTCTATTGAGGGATTGAAATTAACAAGTAATAACACAATATCAGAAAAGTCAAAATTCTTTATGAACTGAAGGATAATAAAATGCTTAGTGAGTATATCTATTTTTGCTAACATTTATAATTTATAGTTAATAATCTCAAATTCTTTCAAATATGTATTTTAAGAAGTTTTTTCCATAAAAAGTCTTTCCTTTATAATGCTCTTTTAATTTATGCTTTAAAATCATCACTCTGAGATGACCATAAGCTTCTGAGATATTCAAATGCTAAAGAACTTTTGAAATTTAAAATGTTATCAAGAGTGGTGTATTTAATAAGAGATCCAAAAGATATTTAATAAGAGATCCAAAAGATATCATGAACATGAAGGTCCACGAAATAAGAGCTGTACCAGTAAATATAGTAAGTAGGGTGGATAAAATACGCAACCTTGGTGGCTTCTTCGCGATCTATACAATATAAAAGAATAAGAGGTTGCATCCATGGACACATTTCATTGAAGAGTTCATGGAAAGGCTTTTAAAGAGTAGTGCAGGATAAAAGATGGAATGGATGATTAGGAATTTGCATACAAGACACAACCACATTACTGAGATCCCTAATTCATCACTGGATACATAATTCTCATTCCATATAAATATTTCCCTTTGCTAAAAAGTCACTTCAAGAATCAATACTTAAAATTATATATATATTATTGCTGATTAATTACCTAAGAGGAGGCAATGTAGGATAGTAGATAGAAAACAGGTTTTGGAGTAAAGGAGATCTCAGTTCTCCCCCTGTGTTGATGAAATAAATCACAGGCTTAGTCAATAAACACAAGACATACTTTAGCCAGAGTGTGAAATATTCTGAATTAATTATTAGAATCCACTCTCCACTGAAAATCAGGATATAGTGAAGAAATCCAAATGGGAGTTAATGGGAGAATGATTTGATTTTTGCAAAGTGGAGCTATTATATATAGCTATGTTAACTATGTCTGAACAAACTTGCAGAAAGCTAGGTTGAGATTAAGTATAACTTTTAGAAGTAAGCAATCTACCCTGCATCCAGATGGCTAATGGAGGATAAAAACAGTATGGTTTGTACTATAGATCCTAAGGGCTGATCTCACTCTTTGATCATTTCAACTCCAAGGCAAAGATTTTGTTCAAGAAATGGACTAGGGAGTCAAAGAGAATTTTTTTTGTAAACAACCTACAGAAATTCAATGTTGATCATAATGACACAGGGCAGAGGGATTACAAATAACCAATAATAGGTCATGACAAGCTAGTTTTTTTTTTTAACTGGTTTGGAAAATTGGCACAGGATGCTAAATAAGAAAAAAATTGTTTTTAACTATTACAATGATAAAAATATGGAGTTGATGAAATATTAGTACCAGTCTCTTCAGAATAAGTTTGGTGAAAATGGTCATAGATTTATAAATAATGTCTTGCAGAAATATTTGTAAAGCACTTCTCTCCATGGCTCTATCCCTAGCCTTGAGCTATGAAATCTTAATTTTAGTCACTTATATAATCATATAAATATTGTGATTATCAGATATATGGCTGCTGTGATATTAGGCTATAGTCAAAGATTTTCTGGCTATAAAAACAGAGGAAAAGAACTATACTTATCATTTTCTTGGTAAAGGGACCTCCAAAGTAAAAAACAAATTCTTTAATTTGTAAGTCACCATCTTTTCTCCTCTTCAAGTTAAAATTCTTTGAGATTTGCCTGGAGCACTGAATGCTTAATTGATTTGACTAGCGTTTCAAAGATTCTATGTTTTGGAAATAAAATTAGAACCAAAGATTTCCTAGATTTGAGGTCATCATCAACTCATGGAAAGAGTATTAAGCGCAAGTCTGCAAGTCACATTTAAGGGATGACTTATAAAAGCTTAAAAGTGCCTGGGATGGGAAAGAACCAGGATGAATGGGTATGAGTTTTATAGACTTAGATAGTAACATAATGTAAGAGTAATACCAGGAGTCATTAGCTTTATTTTGATTTGGAACCAGCTGAATTGGAACATAGGGAGTTTTCTTTCTTTTCTTTTCTTTCTTTTCTTTTCTTTTTTTTTTTTTTGAGGAAGTATAATAAAGGCTGAATGTCCTCTGCCAGAATATATAAAAAAAGTTTTATTTTTTTTTATCAGGTGTGCCCTGGTTTAATTATTTTCAAAACATCCTTTCAAGACTACAGCCCATTGATGCAATAACACTTGTAATTCAAATACTTTTTTTTGATGAAGTAAGATGGGTTCTAATTGTAACTCACCTCACTTCCTTCATATTCTCTTAGATTTCATTTATGTTCATGAAATCAAGTGACTTTGGGCAAATTGAAAATTGGCAATAAGAGGTGGACTTCTGGGGGTGGATCCAAGATGGCAGAAAAACGTCAGGAAGCTGCTCAAACTCTCCTAGTTTCAAAAACAACATGAGTGAAACCACCCTCCAGCTCAAGATGGATGGAAAAACTTCAAGAAAGGTCAGTCTCACTGGAATGAAAAGTTTATTCAGTCTTGTACAGATGGACTCTGGGAAAGCCAATGAGAGAGTCTTAATCAGAGCAAATCAGTGATTAAAACACTTGATCCCTGCTTAGTAGAGAAGCCAATCAATGAAGTAGCTTTCAAGCCCAGCTCAGAAGGCAAACTTTCTGGAACCAGGCTATTTCCTGAAAAGAGCAGGTAAAGATATCCCTGCAAACCCAAGGCACCTCTGTGCTCAAAACCAAGGCTCAGAGCTGCCCAGGAAGCTTGGGACAGTACCTCTTTTACTCTAGGAACAGAGATTCATCTTAAAAGTAAAACAGCAGAAATACCAAAAGAAAAGGAAAGAAACTGAGCAAGAAACAAAATAAGAACTTTGACCATATAAAGCTGCTACAGTGATAAGGCATACCAAAATACAATTGCAGAGGAGGACAGGGTGTCCAAGAAGAAATCTCCAAGACTGATATGAATTGGTATCAAGCCCAAAGAGGCTTCTTGGAAGTGCTCATAAAAAAAAAAAGCAGAAAAAAAATGAGAAAAGAAACACAAGATATGGATGAGAGAATCAACAGCTTGGAAAAGGAATGGAAATTGGCAAGATGGAGTCTGGAGCCTGACATCTTCTCTGTGGCTTAGAGATGCTACTGAGAGAACATGGCCAAAAAAGCAAGAATCCTCTGTGACTCCTTTAAATACTCCAGTACAATCACTTCATTACTTCACACAGAGAATGCCCAAACACACTTGAGTATGAGCCAACTTGTTAGGAGAGCCACCATATCACCGTATTACCTTAACTTTATGTATTTGACTAGAGTCAATGCTCTATTGTGAATACATCAATAACTAGAAAATTATTATCTCATCAACTATACTGAATCTTAAATACACCTTTTCAGAGTTCCAATGCTCTACAATAATTTTCATAGACGATGTTCATATTCCTAGGAGGGGTTTCCTTCCCTGAGCATTCTGTATGTTATTGAAATGATATCTTTCTTATGAAAGATAAACAGAAAAGATGGGGATATTGTTTCATTGTGCATCCAAAGGCAAGAAAAGATAATTTCATGGTATATTTCATAATCTCATAATGCAATATTCATGATAATTATTTTCAAAAGGAACATCATGGTAAAGCTCTATTTATACATTAACATTTGCTGCCCAAAAATTAAAAGTGAGTGGAATTCTACAGAGAATGTTCCTAGACAAATTCTAAAGGCATCATTAAGGGAAAAGGACAATGAGGTGAACTAGAAAGCAAGAGAAAGAATGTGGGCTGAAGTACATTCAGGAAATTGAAAAGCTAATTTAATGACCCCCAGTTCTTTTTTCCCCCAGAAACAACAACCAATGTATTTTCTTTCTTTTTTCCTCTTAAATACCAACATTCTAATAGTGTTTAATAAATTTCAAGAAATGAAGCATGCTCCTTCCCAAAGAAGTGAAAATGAATATTAAATGGCAGAGAATGGAAAATGTATGTGTTAAAGATAAAGAGGGAAAGAGAGAGAGAGAGAGAGATACAGAGAGACAGAAAGACAGAGACAGAGAGGGAGAGAAGAGAGAGAGAGACCAAGATGCAATATTTAAAGGACTTCAAAAAAGCTATGAAGGGAGATGTTATAAGAGAAATTAATTCATGATCAGAGAGATGCTCTGATTATAGAAGGTAGATGAGAAATAGCAAGTGACAGATTAAACAGACCAAAGCTACCTTTGGCTTTTTCCAAGAAAACAAAAGACTAATAGACAATGACTCTCTTGTTGTTGTTAGGTATATACTAGAGTCACACAAGAAGGGTATTATTATCTTATTGGATGAAGCATGCACTCAGTACAATCATAGATTCATCTAAGTATCCTACTCTATAACTAGTGAACATTTTAAAAAGAAAAGCAGGATCAAGAAGAAGTTCATTCTCATTAAGAGCACATCATGTCAGATTAAGATTGCTTGCATTTTTGATAGGATTCCTAGATTGATAGATTAAAGGAATGGTTTATAAAATTATTTTCTTAAACAGTTCAATTGTATTTTCTACTATTCATCTGGAAAAGATGAGAAATATGGCCCAAGAAATAATGTAGTTAGAAGTATTTGTTTCATCTCCTCTTTTATATGTTCTTTTTGACATAATATTTTCTTGAGGTAAATTGTTTCATTTTTTTATATACTCAGTTCCTATTAATTATGAACAAGGGCATGAAGATTGCTACAGAGCATCAGTTTTGATATTATCATAATGAAGAACCTCTTAATAGATAGTAGTCATCATAATATGGAGTTAACTCAAGAGGTAGTGAGTTTCCCACAATTGGTGTTATTTCAGAGACAAGATTGTGGTTATTGGTGAAGATTTTGTAGAAGAAAGAACTAGCCCTATACAAATTAAGGTCCTGTTAGATCACTTCTAGTGCTGAGAATCAGGGCTTCAATACTCTAAAGCCTCTTTCAGTTCTAAATGCTAGGATAATGAAATTATCACTGAAATAATGCTAGAGCCATTATAAACTTAACTAATGAAAGATAATTTCTACCCATTATCCCCATGACAGTGATGTTGGAAATTAGAATTCTAAAGGAATGGAAAGACAAACAATTATGCTTTGAGGGAAAGCAAGAAGGAGGAACCGGATCATTGAATATCCCATATTCAAAAACTCTCCCTAGAACTTACTTTGTTTCAATTTTCCATGCAGTCATAATAAAATGATGGCAAGATTGAAATTCATAGAGAGTATGCTGAGTTCTTGATTTCTCATTGCCCAGGGTACCCAGATCCTTCAAAGTCCTCATGTGATGAAGTATATGCCAGAATTGAAAAGTTCAGAAAAAAAATATCCCAAGGCATTATGGGAAAATGGCATTGGTCAGCTTTCATGTCTTTGAGTGTTCATGCATCCTCATCATTTTATAATTTATTCATATAGGATGCATTCTCTGCAGAGGTGTTCACTGTACTGACAAAAGGAAACAGTCTTGTTATACCCACTGCCAACCCTCCAGTAATTGACTTTAATGAGCTTTCTTCCAGCTGTCCCCAAGGAAACCACATCCTAATCATGTCTAATTGGTGTTTTCCTTAGGGATGAGAAATAAAAATCCTCAAAAAGTATGGAATATGTTAAGAGGCTGGAAAAACAAAATAAAGGATTTTTGTTTGTTTGTTTGCTTATGGGAAAGATGTGAGGAAAAAAGAACAGTACTCCTGAAGTTGTTTCCATTCTGTTTTGATCAAATTGAATGAACTTTTATTGGGTTCATTTTTTTTCTCTAGTGTGCGCTTAAAGGCATGTAGGTTGACACCATTAATACTGTGATAGATCTGGAGTCAGGAAGAACTTTTTTCAACTCTAACCTCCCACATTTACCAATTATATAAGACAAGTTGTCACTTAACCTCTGTCTTCCTCTGTTTCTTTAAATGTAAAATGGGAAAATAATGACTTCTACCTTCCATGGTGTTTATATGGATAAAATGATATAATATTTGTAAATTGCTTAGTATTAAGTTTTGTACAACATAGGTAGTTAATAAATGCTTATTTCTGATGTCCTTTCTTGTTCTTTTGAAATTATTATATCATTAATGAAGAGCTGACCAATTTTATCAGACAAAACATAACACTTTCTAACGGTTTGCTCTCAACCAAGGAAATCTTGGAGTTACTACATAAAAGTAATCATTTTTATCATATATGATTGCTGACTGGAAACATATCTTTTTTGAAAAATAACTCTGCTACAATTAACATGCTCAATATTTTTGCAAATGCTAACAAAAAATTTAGTCCCTTAGGATCCTTCCACCCTTAACATTTTATACTTATATTATATTCATTTCTCCTGAAAACAAGGTAGAGACTAATTAATTATCCATCGAACATTTATCAGGTTTTGTTTGTTTGAATTTATTTATGTTTGCATTTATTTATGAAAGGTTTACTATCTGCTAAGCTCTGTGCTATCCGGACAGTTGGGATACAAACACAATAATGAAGTAATAACTGCTCTGATAGAATTTATATTCTATGAAAGGCACTATGCCATATATGCAAATAAACTTAAGCACAAATTGTGTACAAAGAAATGCAAAGTAATTTCCAGAAGGAGAGAGGGAAAAACAATTGAATAATTGAAGAGGGAAGAAGAAAACAATAGTAAATAATATTGACAGAACTCTTTAAGTTTCCTAAAGTGCTTTTCCTTATAGCATTTCATTGAGCCTCACAACATCACTGTGATGAAGATATTATTAATATTATTATCCTTAGTTTATAAGTTGGGAAAGAGGCACAGAATAGTTATATTTTGAGGATGACAGAATATGATGGATTATTGGATGATGAAAATGCAAGACATCTAAGATTCAAAGTTGATTCTATTTTTGGTTTAGTAGTGACACTTTTTTTCTTTCCAGCCTAATCGAAATAAAATGTCTATCTATTATGGGGGCTCAAGGAGATGCTATTTGCTGACTCATAGAATAGTATTTGAAAAGCTAAAAGGGACCTTGGAAGCCAGAAACACAAGCTTCTCGTTTTACAAATGAGGAAACTGAGACTTAGCATATTTAAGTGACTTTCCTAGAGGCACTAAGCTGCAAGTGACTAAGAACTGTGATTAAAATCCAATTCTTTCCATTCTGTCAGAATACTCTTTTAAAACAGGCTTCTCCTTTTCTCAATTAATCCAAATAGATTTATAAATAGGGTGACTTCATTGGAATTTGTGTCCAAAGAACTGATATTCCAGTAGAAAATCATTTTTTTTTTCGCCAAGAAGGCACATTGGCTCACTCCTGTTGTTTCTAGGGGGACAATTGTCCATTTTTCAGTGCACTATTCTGAACGCATACTATCACCTCTGTATTTCTCCATCTTTGATGCCTTTTACTCTAACATCCCTCTTTTTAGTCCCCACCTGTTTCTTCACAAAAACTAAAATGAGAGAGATAGGACTCTCTAAGAGCTAGGGCACCTTTTTCATCTGACATCTGGACTTTAATTTTGTTTATGTTCTCTACTGTCTTGTTCCCCACTCCCGTTTTTATGGCACTTTTATGTAAAGAATATGTAGTTGTTTATCTTCAAAAACCCCAATTCCCATTACTGTTGACATTTTCTTTGTTGACTCAAACCTGCCAGCTCAGAATGTATTCTTTATCACCTTGTCCTAGATTTTCTCTACAAGGTTCAACTCAAATATCACTTTCTATATGTAGTCAGAAATAATTCCCCTTTCTCCTATTACTTTGTATATATTTTGAATCTAACAAGATATGTGTATTTTGTCTCTTCTGGCTGAATTAATAGACCCCTTAGGTATATATTTTATTGTACTTCCATCTTTTGTTAAGCACCAATATTTAGTAAAATGTTTGCTTCATGTGTTTATTGATTATTGGATGCACTTGATCTTATGAGTTGAATTTCATAAATTGTTAGTCCCATTAAAAATATTCATCACCTGATGACCTACCCTCTGTTCATGGATTTCTCCCAAATTATTTTTGAAAAACAAAAACAAATTCTATTGGCCCTTCAGTTAATATTCAAAGGCATTCTAACTCAGTCGGATCTTCTGTTAATGGCCTTTTGGTGAATTTTTTTAATATATATATATTCACTGCAATCACTACTTTACTTCAAATGAGGCATTACACTTTAAATATGAGAAATTTCAATATATTTCAAAATATTTATTGTTACTACTAATGTACTATGCAGTTTAAATTTTTTTCAAGTAATATATATGTAGATATAGATATAGATATAGATATAGATATAGATATAGATATAGATATAGATTTTTTTCTGAGACAATTGCCTAAGGTCACACAGCCAAGAAGCACTAAGTGTCTGAGGCCTTATTTTGAACCTCTGTTCTCCTGACTTCAGAGCTGGTATTCTATCCACTTCACTATCTAGCTGCGTCTGAAGTAATGTCAATGAAATAGATTTTGAGTTACTATTTTTCTTGAGGTTTATGCAGATTAATAAATATCAGAAACACACTAGAGATTGAAATACCTATAAACATATTTAGCCATGCTTCACTTTGAGGGAAAGAAAATGCAACTAAAAGGGTATCATTTTATTCCAATATTTCTGAAACAAAATCTGCAACAAAGCCAAGGAAGGTACCTTTCATTATTGGGGAATGGATGAACAAAATTTTGAATGGAATATAATCTCATTTTCCTATGGTAAATATTGAGACTATTTCAATGAAAACTGAGAAAACACATATGAATTGAAAAATAATGAATGAGGCAGAAGCCGAATAATGTATTTTATAAAAACAAAATTGTGAAGATAAATAATGAAGAAGAATTTGGAATTTTGATGTCAATCACAATTTCAGAGAAATAATAATAGTCATCGTAGCCACATTCTGATAAGGCCAAACATTTTAAAAATGAATAAATTCTTTATTTAATCAACAACAAAACTGTCTCTAGTATGTATAAAGTGTATTATCTTTTTCAGGTGCATTTTGCAGTATTCTCCAAAGAGCTTCTCCATACCAAAATCTTTGTAAGAAGTCCTTGAGGGGAAAAAAAAACTATTTCATATTGCTTAAGTACTTTAATATCTAATATTGATATTAAAATTAATAGCTATTACTCATATAAACAGATTCTTGGGGGTTATCAATAAAATTTAAGAATGCTAAGGAGTTTTTAGAAAAGAAAAAAATAAAGCATAAGAGCCACTACTATTAACTATATCAGGCTGAAAATGGGAATGAATCCTGTTGTCAGTAGAATACAATTTCCTTTGGGTCAGGGAATGTTTTTGTTTCTATCTTCATCCCTTCAGAGTACACCAATGGCTCACAATAATGAATTAACTATTATGTACATATGTGTAAAATTATATATCAATATATTAGTATATTTCCTTATATGTGTATATTCACCTTAAAAAGTTACTCCAAAATGACTTGTGAATTTATCCTCATCTATTATTATGAGGCTGGGAAAAGTATGTTAGATCAACTGTTCTATGACTATTTGTAAAATTAACAGATTTTGATTGTTTATTCACTAGAATATAGTAAAACATTATTTAGTATAAAACACTAGAATATAGTAAAACACTATATAGTAAAACACTTTGCCTTTTGAATGGTGATCCCTTGAATATGGCCTTAACTAAGGGAGCTTAGATACAGTCACAGTTAGTGTTTTGCTTCTTGAAGAGCAGACATAATTATTTTACCTGATCCTCATATGATAAGTCACTGTACCTATCATGAACTAATGCATTAATGTGGAAGACAAAAATAGAATTCTTGTCTGTAACATTTTCCTCATTTTAAATAGTATTAAAAAACAATCATTACTTTGATTACTTCCATAGTTCTTAAAGGTTATTACACAGTGCTTAGCATTTGATTATGTGGATTTAAGAAATGAGAGTGATGAAGTTAGGCAGAAAACCTGGCACGTAGATACAGAAAGATGATTTGGTTCCAAAGATGTTGATTGAAGCAAATGGAAGATCATGTTAACTGATGATTAAATTAGAAAGCCGACAGGCAGGTTTCTAGAATAACTACCTCGGCACTATCTCCCCATTGACATTCTCTGTGGGTATTTAGTTAAGATGGAGAAATTCATTAGAAAGGTAAATGAGGGCAACAGAAAAATAGTGTTGCCTCCAAGTTATTCTATTCCTTATATTTTGGAAGAAGTAGAGAAATATAAAGAATATACAGAGGTAAAAAGAAATTAAAACTGAGAGCATTTGGCATGAAAACTTTGCCTGATATAGATTAATGAATTTAGAAAGACATAGACAGGAAGACAGCAATTTCATGAAATACACACAAAATGCAATCTGATAACATGTAAGCTCCATGAGGGCAGGGACTGTTTGGTTTTTGTTTTATATCTCCAGGGTCCAGTTTAGTGTTTGGTATATAGCTATTGTTTATCCTTCATTTTCCAAGAGGATCTGTGACATCAAGACTGATGTCATAACTTGCTAATGAGTTAATTTTAACTTATAAATTAAATGAAACAGAGTCGAAGAAAGTCAATATTTTTACTTTGTTATCATTGAAGTCCACTGGCAAGACAAGAGTCTGGATGACTGATGATGGCCTAGGATATAGTAGTTATCTTCAAAATATTAATAGTCACAACACCTTCTTTGGCACCCTTCATTGCCATTGGAACAAATTGTTCTTATTCACACATTCTGTTGGGGGAAAGTACACATTCTAGGCATAGATATCCCTCTAACCCACTGAGGGATATGAAACCTGTAAGTTTTCCTTAATCTCCTTTATTCATCAGAACATTCTAGCTAGGTGTAGAATCTTAAGTAATATATATTACCTACTTTTGGTCTTCAGTTTCTTTAAGAGACTATTATAGATTGTTGAAATTTTGTGATTCTGCACCTAACTAGAATGTTCTGATGAAGCCTTTGGCTAATGGCATCTAAGTTCTATATTCAGTGACTACTCTGCAGTACAGAGAAAATATCACATTCTGAACAAAAAAGAAAGATCATTTTGTTTTTGTTTGGAAATGCTAGCTATCTTCCTATCTATCTGCTTATCTATATATCTCTATCTTGTTATATTATGCTTTATATATAATATATAGGACATATACATAAACATATGTGATGATAGTCTAATTAAGGTATTATATATGTAGTAACAAGTATAATTAAGTTATGCTCAATTATATCCATGCAAATACTTCTTCCATATTTTATAGGGTTGTTATTACTTGATTAATATATTTATTACATCTAGATGATTAAATCTTAATTTAAACTCTTAAAGGTATAAGCTATGAGCAAAAAATTAAGAAGATTATTGAATATGCTTGTCACAGTAATAATGATCAGACCCCATGTTTTTCCTTCTTCTCTTCTTTCATACTCTTCTTCGAAACATCACAGGAAATATTAGAAATAATTTCTCTCTCTTCCAAAGGAGAAATCTGAGTGTCTGAGACATGTGAAAAGTTGCCTGTGTTCACACGGCTTAAAATGATATGAATTGGAATTTGTTGCTCAATTTGCTGTGGTGCTATGTCCAGTTTTCTTTCCTCTAAATTTCAATGTTCACAGTGAATTTAATGCTAAGAGTTATAGAATTCTCCAGGTGGCAAAGCAGATACAACTCTAGGCTCAAAATCAAAAAGAACTGATTGCAAATCAAACTTCAGATGCTTATTATATGATACTGGGCAAGACACATCTATTTGCCTCAGTTTTCTCCACTCCAAAATAGGAATAATAATACCACATTCCTTCCAGGATATGGAGAGGATAAAATAATGTCAAATTATTAAAACTATGCAAAACATCACCTATGATATAAAATTATCATTTATATTTTTACCATTATATCATACTACTTGAATAACATAAACTATAAATTTAATTTCATCAAGGTTACTTTTATTACCAAAAGACCTCAAAACAAAAGAACTATGATAGAAAGAAAAAAGAGATTTTCAATGTAGTTAAAGCTCAAAGAGAAATGGGAAGCATTCACAATAATTCTTTCTGCCCACTCAATCCAAACAAGTTACTTTGGAAAGTCCAAACACCTTAGTTTGATATTCAGAGTTGTCTATAATCCTCCTCCTGCCTACTTTTTTTCAACTCAATCTGTCACTGTTCTCCTACATAAAAGCATTTTCAGTAGAATACAAGAGCTTTGCTAGTGTGTGTGTACATACGCATGAAGTACATTGTCCAATCATTGACATAATAATAAACATTATTAAATTATGAATTTCATCATTTTAAAGATGAGGAAGAAGTTCATAATGCTGTACTCACTTGATCATAATCACAATCCTAATCCTTAGATTAGGGCAAGAAATGATATATTGATTGTGCCTGACTAAAAATGTTGTCACAACAACAACAATCCTCAAAGCATGTTCTGTACCCTCCGATGATAGTTGTTTCTAACATATCAGGAGACTTAAACTTTTAATTACACGTTCATGTGTGAATTTCCTAAATCTTCAGTAATGTTTCCAAATTTAAATATTCAATGTGTTGTTTTCTCACAGCAAAAAGTAATAATGTCACACAATCAAGAGCTTTTGAGAACTTATGCACAATGAATGAATGATTGAAAAGTATTTAATAATTGTTTAATAAGCACTGAGCATCAAAAAGGCACATTCTCTCAGGAAATCACACAGTAGTTGGGAGAGATAGGATATGTCAGAGGGTTGGGTTGCAGCACCAATGGAAAGGTTTGCACTTCCTAAGGGTACAGTAATGGGTCATAGTTCAGGGCCCATCAATTCTAAGGATATAGAAATAGGTCATATGGCAATTCATGGGAAGATAACAGGTATAGTTTCAGAGCAGATAATAAGCCCTAGATGACCTCTATCTTACTGGTATTATATTTGGTGACTTCTTATGAATCAAATTAGTATGAATATTATATTTTAACTGAAAATATTATCAAAATACAATAATACATGTATAGAAAATCTATGTTCATTTAAAAACAATTATCCTTCCAATAATACTGGTGAGTAGTGCAAAGATGTTTGGAATCATTTAATAGATATAAAACAGAAATTTGAAAACTTGATATTATGCACAAGGTCACCCATTCAATAAGAAAAATCTAGAGTTTGAATTCAATTTTCTTTATTATAATCTCAAGGATCATTCACTCCTTCAGATTGATTCTCCAGTTCAATAATACTTTTTTATTTCCTGAAAAAATGAGAGCTCACTTTCATTTATTTCTTAACCCAAAAAGATCATTGTGTGAACATCTGGATATTAAAAAAAAAACTGAATCTCTGTGAGAGCAGTGCAGTTATGCTGATCTTCACACTTCAAAATTACTGACTGAGAAGAGGATGAAGTGATGCTAAGTTGTAAGTTTCTGAAAGTTCACTTCTGGTCATCTGGGAGATGAATCTTGCACATGTCTAACTTCTTCTTATATTTGACATTGATTGAGAAAGTGGGAGATGGTGAGATTTTGCTGACAGTATGTAAACTAATCACAAAAAATCTGGAAGATAAACAGCAATGCAATAACCATAAAGCATTGTCTCCATTTAGAACATGAATTATCATGGAAGTCTTTTAATTACCCTCTTCATAAATCATAAAAATGTCACAATGTTGAAATGGGAATAGCATATCTTCTGTAGCTTAGCCTTGGATTAGAAATAATATCTTTGAAATTAAAATAAACACTTTAGAAGACAGGTATCAGTCAACATTAACTTTTGTAAATCTCTCTCAAAAAAAATAATAAATCTCATTCCATCTTTGCCTAAAATATTCTCCAGAAGGGGAGGCATTTGTTAAGCCCCTACTATGTGCTAATTCTTTTTCCAATTATTTTCTTTTTTATCCACCACAACAACCCTGGAGGGTAGGAGCTATTATTACCTTAAATTTTCCATTGAGGAAAATAGGGTCACACAGAAAGCAGGTATCTCAGTTTAGATTTGTATTCAGGATTTTTTGTTTGTTTGTTTCATGCTCAATATTCTATGCCTTGTACCACCTAGCTGCCTGGAGAATATAAATCAGTTTCATTATCTACTGTGTACACACATATAAATACATATAGATATATAGGTATGTGTTTATATATGTGTGTGTATGTAATAGAAAAGTGGACATGTAGAGACAGATATATATATATATATATATATATATATATATAGAGAGAGAGAGAGAGAGAGAGAGAGAGAGAGAGAGAGAGAGTAGATAATAAGTAGGAAGGTAGATAGATAGACATAGAAAGACAGATATAAAGAGATAAAGATAGATAAACTGATGTGAACATTCTAGTTATTTTGCCACTATTGAGTAGAACTGAGTAGAGCAGTTCACGTATATATATTAAATGTACAAAAATACATTAAATACATATTCTGCCTTTGGTGGACTGCACTGTGGGTTTGCCTACTTCTTGTGTAATGAGTAGAATGTTCAAATATAACTCTCACCACTTGCATTCCCATCTTCTTGTACAGTATCTAGTAAATTGTAGGTGATAAATAAATGCTTGATTGACCAAGTGAATCGGTGCTGCCTGCCTTATTACTCATAATACAAGAAGAAGTTCAAAGCAACTGAACTGAATAAAGCTGTCAAATCCAAATATGTAGGGCTGAAAAGAAGGGCTGCTGATTCCCTTTGGTACTATTCTTCAATAAACATCTGTAGCTTTGGATGTTAATGTTATAATTCACTTCCAGTAACTTGTAATTCAAACTGAGCACTGATCAGCTACCTCACAAAACAACAATAACAACAAAAATCAAGACATTACCTTTCTTAAATCTTCATTTTTGTTCTTAACTACTCAAATATTCTTTAACAACATATTCTATATTTTGCCCAAATGCAACCAATAAGATAACAGGCAAAACATCATTATATATGCCAGTACTCACATATTCTCAAAATCTAAATTATTGAGAGTTAGATGTAAACATAGTAGAAAAGAGGGAAAAAATAGAATCCTATTGGTAAGTATTCAAAAGCCCATTTTTATAAATTCTGCCCTCCAGATGATGCTGAGTATATACAAGTCACAGAGTACCATAGTTTTTAATGAATTCTATTTGAACATTGTACAAAAAGTAATGGAGATGCATGCCTTGAATAGGCAGTGACATCCACTCAATGAAATGATCATTGGAAGGACTCCAATACAATAAGCCTACCTCCTAAACATGGATAAATATCCCACAGGATCAGAAAACATGATAGGTTGAAATTTGTATTTTAAGGAATAAGCTAACTTGAAATAGTACATTCATCAAACTGCTGACAAATGTTTGAGTCAATAACTTGAGTGTAATTCCATTCATTTTTCCCCAGGATTTTTTTTATCTGGGGTTAAATTTGTTTGGTCTATAATTTTCACTTTAAAAAAATTGATCACTTCTTACATGAGGATCTAAGAAAAAGTTAGAGAGAGAGGAAGCAAAGAAGTTTTCTGAACCAATTTGCATTAAATAAAGAGGAGGGACCACCAGTTCTGCTAATGAGAGGATCTCATGTACAGCAGTGTTCACCTTACCATTTTTTTTTAGACAAGAAGTAGGCCTATCTCACCTGAGGGCATATGGGAAACAGTTATTGATTTCAAGTGGTCCTCCCATTTGTCAAGAACTACATACAATTCAACTTGTTCCATACTCACAATTGGAAGGAGTTGTAGAATATGTTGCCTTGTCAAGGGCTACTCTGATGAACAATGATATCACTGATACATGATATATGATTTTCCTTTTATGAACTTGGATTTTTTTGTTAACTACCCAGCATCAATAAAGTCCTTTTAAATATGTCACTATGATAAAACCTAATAAGCATATTAAAAAAGGCACATAGTTTGTGTCAGGCTATGTGATAGGTGCTAAGAATACAGGGATAAATACAAGTAAGTGCCTTATCTTAACTTAGATTATCTTTTATCCTTAAAAAAAAATCACACACAAGTTATTGTTAAAGGCATTATAATAAAGAGAATACCATATCTTATTTGATTTTTTTCTTTTCTTTGTATTCCTAGTACTTATTACAAAAGCCATCTCAATGTTGGTGCTTATTGGTTCAATTTAGCCAGTAAACCAGTAAAATCTGAGTTTGAATCCAACTTCAGATATGGATTAACTGTGTAACTTTAGTTAAATTGTTTAATCTCTCTTAGCCTGTTTCATTATCTATAAAATGAGGGTATTGAGTTCAATAATTTAAACATTCCGTTTTTATTATTATTATTGTTATTTTTTAAAGTTTCCTCTAAACTGAGTGGATGCCCATCAATTGGAGAATGGATGAATAAATTGTGGTATATGAATATTATGGAATATTATTGTTTGGTAAGAAATGACCAGCAGGAGGATTTCGGAAAGGCCTAGAGAGACTTACATGACATGATGCTGAGTGAAATGAGCAGAACCAGGAGATCATTCTATACTTCAACAACAACACTATATTATGATCATTGCTGATGGACCTGACCATGTCCAGCAATGAGATGAACCAAATCAGTTCCAATAGAGCAGTAATGAATTGAACCAGCTACACTTAGCGAAAGAACTCTGAGAGATGAATATGAATCATTAAATAGAATTTCCAATCCCTATATTTTTGTCTGCCTGCATTTTTGATTTCCTTCACAGGCTAACAGTACACTATTTGAAAGTCCAATTCTTTTTGTACAGCAAAATAACTGTTTGGACATGTATACTTATATTGTATTTAATTTATACTTTTAAGATATTTAACATGTATTGGTGAACCTGCCATCTGGGGCGGGGATGGGAGAAAGGAGGGGAAAAATTGGAACAAAAGGTTTGACAATTGTCAATGCTATAAAATTACCCATGCATATAACTTGTAAATAATAAAAAAAGTTCCCTCTGTTCAGTAGCAAAATGTCAAGACAAAAAAGAAAAAAAAATGAGAAGGA
Organism: Antechinus flavipes; assembly: GCF_016432865.1. Taxonomy (NCBI): domain Eukaryota; kingdom Metazoa; phylum Chordata; class Mammalia; order Dasyuromorphia; family Dasyuridae; genus Antechinus; species Antechinus flavipes. The sequence continues at coordinate 14,178,582 of NC_067399.1, read as the reverse complement.
AGCTACGGAAATAGCTTAGAGTACTTATCACTGATTCTAGCTATCACCCAGACTCTACACTCCCCTGTCCAATTTTGATTCTAAATCAACCTTGATTCTGCCTTGATCTGATCTTCTCCAATTTCTCTGCTCCTCACATTATTTTATATTGTCTTCCATACCAAGTTTCCTCAGACTTATCCTGCATTTATTGACTCAAATTCTCTTATATTAATTCTATAATTTATCTTCTACTCCAGACGTATTCCCCCTAGCTTCTCTGATTCCAACAATTTTTTATTTCCACAAATTTCCTGAAACTTCCTCTGGTTTTACTCTCACTTTTCTGACCTGATATCACCCTCAACTTTTCTGGTTCACTTCAAAACATAACTTTCCTATATCTCTTTTTGAAATGATTCTTGGAATGGAGGGCATTATAAAGAGCTTTTTAGACCTTGAAGGAAGTTTAGAGATTATTCAAGCCCTTCTTTATAAAAAGAGGGGTTGAGTCACCACATAGAATGATTGAGGAAATTGTGATTTGAATCCCAAGCCTTTTTTATATCTTCACTTCTTCCAAACACCCTCCTTCCCCAATTAGCTCCACCTTGGGCTATCTTGGGTGATTTTCATTTTTTCCAAATAAGCATGCACTAACTCCCACCTTAGCATCATATGATTTGGATGGGGCTGGAAATGAGGAAGGACTCACATATTGAATGTCCTTAACAATTATCCATTAAAATCACGAAGATGTAAACTAAAGAAGTGTGTAGAACATAAATATACACAAATTCGGGACAGGGATAGTAGCTGTGGACATCAGGAAAAAATATGCCTCATTTCTTATCTAATAGGTCTCCTATGATCTTCAGTTTGGAATTATGTTTGGATTCCATGATTACAGAAATGAGCAAGGAATACTTTCTAGTTAAAGTATGATCTACACAGATACAGAGAGAGAAGCAAGAATGTGGAAAAGAATCATGATATAACACATAGACATATTTGACTAAATTGTAGAGAAAGAAAACCATGGCATAATAAGAGTGTGATGGTTCTTAAAATGTAAATAGAAGAACTTTCATTTTATTCAAAAATTAATGAGCCACCAGATGAAATTGAGCAGGAGACTGACATAATGGAATGTAATACATAAGGAACGTCAAACTACATGGATGATGCATTTGAAAGGTAAGACCAACTTGGTAGAAAGATCAATTAGGAGGTTAGAGTAACATTCTGTGAAAGAGAGAAGAACTTGAACTTTCATTGTTTCTGCAAGGCATTCAAGAACTGAAACATTATATATATTTTTAAAGTTCAATCAATAGAACTCAGTAACTGAATATACATGGGAGGAAGAGCTAAGGTAAAGGGAAGAAGTAAGATTGATTGCAGTACTGTAACCTAGTTTGATTGGAATAAGATCGATGCATTTAGTAGAAAGGGGGGAGTTTTAGAAAAATGGTGATTTTGGGGGAAGGGTGAACATTATCCAACACAAAGAAAATTAATCCCTATTCCCTAAAGGACTCTCTTGGCAAATACCTCTCCCAAGTGGCTACCAAGATTTGGTGGGACTGTACTATGTGATCCATAAGCTGATAAGAAGATACACTTCTGTTTCCTGGACAGCAAGAGAAGATAACTAAAGTGGATTCACAGTATGCCTGAGGTCCATGGTGGATTATATGTGCTAAATGAGAGAAATGTGTGCTCATTCCCTCAACAATCATGAAGCCATCTCAATCATTTAATATAAGTCTCTCTGGAGATCCACTGGATGGTTTACAAAGAGCAATAGTACAGAAGTTGACAAGAAGTCCAGGCTGGATAGCTAGAATCAAGATATGAATGTTATCATTGAATACATTATTATCCTCTTGTTGATCAAGAAAGTTAAGGTTTGAAAAATTAAATAATGAGTAATATATGTTCCAATTATCATAGTAGCGCTTCTAGCTACTAGCTTCAAAAAATCAGTAGAAAAAACTAGTATAAAATAACTCTTATTTATATGATGCTTTAATGTTTGAAAAAGTTCATATCCAAGATCTCATTATAACAATGATACTATGAAGTAGTTAAGGTAATTATTACTATCCCCATGTCACAAATTAGAAAATGGTCTTAGAGTAAAATGACATCACCCAAAGACACACAATAAGTAGGAGAGATAGCAGTCACACCTAGGTATCTCTCAAAGCAAATTTCCTTCTTTTTTCTACTCCACCCTGCTGCCTCAGCAAATGCAAAATGTTTGTCTCTGCAGTTATACAGAGTTATTTTCTATTATCACCTAAGGGATTATAGAGGGAGATGAGACAGAAGGAAAAATAAGAGAAACAGCAAATCAATGCATATCTATTAACTGTGGGCAGCCTGGCTAGCCAGAGGGAAACTAACAGAGCTTCAAAAAATATACTGCAGTAGGCTATATAGAATAGGGAAAAGATCAGTGGACAAGGCTTGGGGCAACTTGGAGGAAATGGTAGAAAGTGAAAGGAGCATATTTAGATTTGAAATAAAAAAAAATAATTCTCCAAATGAGAATGGTCTGTCTTGGAAACGAATGCATTCTTCACTTACAGTCTTCAAACAAGAGCTATATAATCACTTATGTCTAGTTGACATATAATCCAGATGGGTTATAATTTCAGATGTATGATGGATTCTGACATATGCTGCTACTCTGTGATTCAGAAATTTCAATATCAGAGCTACTACCATACCTGTTCCAAATATTGCTCAATGATTTTTATAGATACTGGACCATCATGAACAACAAATCAAGACAAAGCAGATCCCAAAACACTGCCATGCTCAATAATATATTGATGATACAATGTGAGATCAATGAAAATCCAATTTTATTAATATATTTATCCCATGTTTCCTGAACTTGATTCTTCTCTGCCCTGAAAGTTCTCCTTTGTACATAGAAATATACATAGAAGATGCATAATAAAAGCTAATTCACTTATTTATTGAATGTCAAAAGGTTAGTTGGTTCTATCTATAATTGTAAATCATAACCTTGTGTCCAATATTTGTCTCAGTAACCACCACTATTTTTACATTAGTGTCCTTCTTGCTAGCTTCCCTATATATTCCACTCCCTAGTTGATAAGTTTCCAGTTTCCTTAACACTTCCCCACACTAAGATTTGGTGATTTTGGTTTTTGTTCTTAATTTTTTTTAAATGTTCAACATTTTAAAAGGTTCAACATTCATGTAAGAAATGTGAACAAAGCAAATAAGCAACGTTTATGACAAAAAAGGAAACTTTACAAATGGTAACTTTATCATTATGATGAATGTTAATTTTGGATCTTTGTTTAAAAGAAAATATCACTAAAATGACTCTCTTACAATATTTAACAAGGGGAGAATGCAATATATTTGCTAATATAATATAGTTATTAACTATATAATACTTGAAAATACAATATTGTTGCTAATAAGAACTGTTTTGTTTCTGTTAGCATGCAATACAAGGTCACAGGCATTAAATCTGGAAGAAGTCTTAGAGATCTTAACTAGAGATATAATCCCTTTATATAATATAATTATATATATATAATATGTATTATATATAACATAATATAATATAATAATATTGATAATATGATAATATATAATAATATATTAATATATAATATAATATAATATTGATGCTAATCATGTATATATCATGTTTCAAAACACTTTACAAATATTATAGCTTCTTCTGGGTAGAGACTGTTTATTGACTTTCTATATTCATATAGTGTTTAGCACAGTATCTGAATCATAGTAGGTATTTAATAATTTTTTTTCAATATTGACCCCATGTTTTACACACAAGAAAACTGAGATAGAAACAAATTGCATTTTTGCCCAGGATCATATGGCTAGGTCCAAAACTTTATCCATGATGCTACCTAACTGACTTGATGAAAACCAGGCTCCAATACCAGAAATCATATTTCTAATGTTGACTAAATAGAAAATATGATCCAAACTTGCGATTTTGGGTTCTGCATTGCCAACCTAAACAAATAGTTTATACAGTACTCAGCCATTTGTTCTTTTGATATTACACAAGGAGGTAACCTATAGAAAGATCTTTGATTAAATTCTTGAATCTTAATTATTTCACAGACTCTACCCACAGCTAAGCCCTTTTGCTCACAGTTGAGACTTCTAGTAATGTACACTTATTATCAATTTTTTTTCTTCTCTTTGTATTGAGAACATAATATCTGCATGTTGTAAACATAAATAAATCAATAAAATAAAATATTCCTTCCACTTTTTTTTTTTTTTTTTTTTTTTGCAGTAAACAATGTACTGGGCAAGGAGTAAGCTCTACAAATTCTTTATTTTGAATTTATTATTTTTTTCTGTACACTATGCTACTTTTATAAACAATCAAATTAAAAATAATTCATCTCGATTCAGACCTGTAAGAGTCAGGCTGGGAAAATGTAGATTATTGATTTTTCCAAATATTTGATGAATAAATATGTGTTGAGAAAATTAATTTTTAAAGAAAAAATTATAAATTGAGTCTGCTTACCTTAAAAACTATAATCACTTAATATGAAGAAAAAAAGTCAAATTAATGACCCGGCACCAAGTTTTCATTTTCAAAAGATTAAAACAATATATAATCTTTAAAGCAGTTCTAAATAATAGCTTTAGTTTTGGGGTAAAGTTCAAAAAAATACAACTTTTCAAATATGAAGTTTTTTTTTTTTAATGAGACATCTTCTACTGTTTGACCAAAATACATTAAATTTTACTATAATTCATAATTGAAGCAAAAAGGTTTATTTTAGTTATACTTTCAAAAGTTAATTCTTACTCAGATTTTTCAATAAAAAGATATTAAAATGATTTATCTTTTATTACAAGTTAATTAGTAGAGAGTAAGTTATTGCCTCATTTCATAGTATATATAAAATTTTTTTTTTTTACAATTAACAGCCTCCCACTGTAAGAGTTGGTGATTTTTTTCTGAACAAATGTCTTAAAACGTTAAGTACTACAAGATTCAACATTCATGTAAGAAATACAAAATGAAGTAAATAAACAATGTCCATGATAAAAAGGAAAACTTTTAAATGGTTATTTTGTCATTATGATTAATGCCAATTGCAAATCATTTTTAAAAATAATGTATCAGTGTAATGATTAAATTATATAAAATAAAATACATAAAAATAAAAAAGGAAATCCAAAATCTTAAAATATATACATAAAGCTATATAGAGAGACAGAGACAGACAGACAGAGAAATGGATAGATAAATAAGTGGATGGATTAGAAGATAAAACATGAACTCTAAAAACATTGTTGACTTGAGAAAATATTGATTCAATGAAAGAACCTTTTTGATGAAATATTAAAAATTTGACTAGGAGGATGGAGAATTAAGAGAGCCAATTAATATTACCCATATTATTTTGATGAAAAAAATGTCTTGTAGGTGAGTCTTTGGACTTGCTTGGGGTCAAACAAAAACTAAACACATCTTCTGACTTCCACAGAGATGTTCTAAACACTACATATGTAGTCTTGCCTTCTAAAGTTATCTTCCTTCTAGTCTCTATCTTGATGTGCTAAAAGACAATTTAGAACTGTCCAAAAATGTGAAGCATTGGAGTACAATTTCCATGAGTTCAGAGATTTCTTTTGCCTTTCTCGATACCCCCAGGATATATAACAGTGTCTGGCATGTAGTAAATGTTTAGGAAATGATTGTTGACAGATGGATTCTTGAAAATAATTATATCTAGAATCATCCATGAAAACTTGAATATTGTAAGGTGAAAGCAAAGATAAAAAATATTCATTTATGCCTTTTAAAAATTCTTCATATAACTACACGAGTTGAAAAGGAAAAAGTCAGCTAATTAGACGAAACTCTGTCAAAAATTTTAAACCACCTGGATACAAAGGCATTGTGGTGAAGCTGGAAGATATTCAGAGGAAGGCAACAAGGGCATATAAAGGCTTTGAGAAAATGATTTATATGAGCTTGTTGGAGGAACTTGAGACCCAGACTTCTGGGTTCAAAGATTTCAAAGACAGAGTGATTTGGTTTATTCATGTTAGCCTCAAATCTCAGCTCTAGGATTAAAATAAAGTGGTAAATTTAGACTTGATTGGGGGATATTTTCTAGGAAATAGAGATACTTAAAATGAATTGGGGTTACACTGGAGATAATACCCACCACCACCGCCCTTAATAGCGGTCCTCAAGCAAAATCTGCCTGACAATGGACTAGATATGTAGGTTGCAAGAAATGCCCTCTGAGATCTCTCTGCCAACTCTAATATGTCATTATTCCAATCTGATTTAAAGCAAACAAACATATGTGGAACCTTTTAAGACACTCTAGGCTTTAAAATGAAAATATTTCCATAATGATTTAATAATTGTATCGTAATGTTACCATATAGTAATACTAAAGTACCATCTAGCAGCCTGTTCCTATTCAAAAATTCCATTTACTAAAATTTAGAAGCTAACATTTCATCTTAAAATGTAACAAAAGAAAATGACTTGGAAAACAATATGCAATTTTTTTCAATGAGCTAGATTTAATAGAGCAGTCGCAGGTAGGCATCCTCCCATTAGAGGAATCTAACGCTTAATTTGCATTCTTATTTGTTATTTATCTACTTTTAATAGCATTTTGGTGTTAATTTCTACCTCTATTTATAGAAAATTGGTTGTGGAAGAGACTGAAGCAATTTTATATTGATAAAAATATTTCATGTTCCTATCATGCTTTGGAACAAAGTATTGTGTCTAAGAATTTTACTAGTCGATTCTCTTTCCTAGTGGTATCAAGAACAGCAGGGATACTACATAGATGCAGATGCACATTTTAGACGAATATATGTGAGTATACACACATATATGAATATATATATATATGTGTGTATATATATATATATATATATATATATATTTATATAGGTTTTATATATATACACACACATAAGAAGAAAGGGGCATTTAGGTTCAAATAGTCAATTCAATAAATATTTTCAAAGTAACTATTTTATAACTGTCACTCTTCTAGATTTGATGACTGTTATGACAGAGAAACAAAAAAAGAACAGAGCAGTTCCTTCGCTTCAAGGTATTTACCTTCTATATTTTAGAAAGGATTCTTAACTTAGAAGGGCAGCTGTGCTCTTTATGGACAGAGACAAATGAAATTAGCAAATTCATTCCATCCTGTCTCCTTTAACTGATTGTCCCCTGAATTAAACCCATTCTATCACCTATTTTCAAAATCTTTTTGTCTAGTGACTCAATTTCATATTCCACAGGCACACTCATGTCATCCCCATCCTGAAAGAGTTCCCTCAGGATCATTCTATCCTTTCCAATATTTAGCCTATATCTCTCCTGATCTTTGTAGCTAAACTCCTAGAAAAGCCCATTTACAGTAAATACTTCCACATTTTCTCATTTCCCTCTTTCCTTACTTCCTTACAACCCAGTTGCCATATTTAACATTTCCCCAGAACTGTTCTCTCCAAATTTGTTAATAATCTCTTAGTTGCCAAATTCAATGACCATTTATCAATCATTCTTGATCTCTCTGCAGTCTTTGAAACTTTTGATCACTTTTTTCACGTTGATGCTTCCTTCTCACTACATTTTTCTTTTTCTTTTATTTATTTATTTGTTTGTTTGTTGTTTTTTTTTTTTTTTATTTATTTTTTTGCCGAGGCAATTGTGGTTAAGTGATTTTGCCAGGGTAACACAGCTAGGAAGAATGAAATGCTGAGATCATATTTGAACTCAGGTCCTCCTGATTGCAGGGCTGGTGCTCTATCCACTGTACTACCTCTCTAGGTTTTTGAGATACCAATTTCACCTGGTTCTCCTCCTACTATTGAATCACCCTTCTTTCTCCTTTGCTTAATCCTCTTCAAGATCATATCTTCCAACCATAGGGGTCTCTCATGTTATCTGTCCTAGGCCCTTCTCTTCTTTCTTCATACTATACTTCATGACTTCATGAGCTTTTATGGTTATATTTTGTCAAATCTACCTGCCCTGTCCCAAATTTTCCACTGAGCTCTGAGATTTTTAGCATCCAATAGATATCTAAATAAACATCTGAAATCATAATATAAATATAAATTTTAAATCCCCTAAATCACCCTTGATTTTCTATATTATAACTGAAAGCACCATAATTCTGTTCATCCCACAGACTTACAATGAGGAATTAAACTTGGCTCCTCGCTATCCTTCATACCTTTATATCCAATAAATTTCAAGGTTTGTATGCATGCATATGTTTGTAAACAAGGATTTCAATGTCATTGATTTTCTTTCTAATCCTCAGTATTTAATTTTATGAATGGCAAAACATGTTTCTAAAGAAGTGTTCCACAGGATGCACAATACTATTAAAGGTACCTGTGAGTATTCCCATCCTCATGGTATGTAATATAATCAAAAGTGAATTTAATAAAAAAAAAACATTTTATACAAAATAGTTCCCAGAGAAGAGAGGTATATATAATCACCATAGCCATAGTCACCAACATGCTTACATCCATATTCTCACAGATTAATTTTGGGGCATCTTGAAATAATAATCCTTCTTTTTGGCATATTAAAATTACTTCCTGAGTCCACTCTGAGAAATCTCAGAGCACAGCTTGTAACTGTATCCACAGATATGCAAGAAAAGGTCTCTTCCAGATCCTCAACAAACTTTCAACATCATGATGTAGAAATCAAAATCACATTAAAAAGAACTTGTCAAATATTATAGAACTACTTTATCTCTAAAGGAAAAAAAAAAACAAAACAAAACAATTGTTACAAACTTGGCCTTCAAATTAAGTGTGTGATTTTTAAAACTTGACCTTGAATTTCAAATAAGCCTATTATCTTTTAAAATTCTAGCCAAGAAGCCAAATTATGCAATTAAGAAAATGAGATATAACCTTGTCCTTACCTTTGGATGTAATATAAATTACCACAAGCAATTAAAAAAAAGTTTGTATGTATGTTCACGTCCATATACACACACATACACATGTATATATATATATGATTTTAAAAGGGTTAATTTCCAAGCAGAAAGTACAGTGTGACAACACAAACCCAATTTCATATGGTGACAACCTAATTAATCTTCTTCTTTTGTTTCAACACCATACGGTCTCCACTCAGCTGTGGAATATAGTGGAACCTCACTGGGATCACATCTGTCAGGTTTACAGGCAGAATAAAAGCCTTTAGCAGGCTTATATGCAGGCATTTCCATCATGTGGATGTGGGAGAAAAATGTCCTTGCAAAAAATCTTCCTGACACCATGTGTGTGTATACTTATGTGCACAAATTGTATACATGTGAATATATTCATGTGTGTGTGTATATATATATATATATACACACACACAAAATATAACTATAGGAAACTGTGTATTTCTACAAGGATGCTCACAAATACATATTGCTTATTTAGATATTTAAAAAGTTAAATATGAATGTATTTATATCTTGGCATGTGTATATATATATGTACATATATATTTTATGTTTATACTATAGATATATTACACAAATGGATTCATATAATTTCTAATAGATGCGCTGAATAGGTAAAAGACTATATCCAAGGGAATAAAAATACATTTCAATTATATGTAGTGTATTACACCAATTTAACTTGAGTTTCCTCCCTAAGGTTTTGAGGAATCATTTGTATAATAGAATTATTTCCACATGGGTACTCAAATAATTACTCAAGAAATAATTTGGATAATGAATACTCTAACCAAACCATTTTCAATGGAAAATATAATGATAAATGGAAGAAGGAGGAATTAAACTTTTGTTTGGGGCATGAAAATGACAACCTGCCTAAGACCAATACCCATATATGAATCTGAGATGATATAACATGGTGCATCATAGTGGGCTGCATTATTCACCCTATATTATCAAATGTAACCTGACCTCATTTTATAATTGAATAAATTACTGTAATTGTGACATGAAAACCAGAAATATTTATATGCTAAAATACTATTCAGGATCCCAAAAGACCTGTACAGACTGGAGGAATGGGTTGAGATAAAAGCTGAAACTTTAAAGAGGTAAATTTAAAGAAGTTCTTTACGATGGGATGACATTGTGCTGAGTTCAGGGATTTGTCCACGAGTTGATGATATATTTACATAAATTAAATATAGACATAAAAATGTGTGAATATGTACATGGACATAGATATGAATTTATGCATACATGTAGTACTATAGCTATGATTTCATTATGAAAATCACCTCCTTTTACCGTTATAATTGGATATTTTCTCTGAAAGTTATATACTGAGATATTTCCCTAAAACAATAAAAACGAATTTTGGCTCCGTGTGGGACAGATATTACCAGCAAAAATTTACAAATGTCGAATGGGCAGAAAGATAAAGTCAGAGATGCTTCTCCACTGGAGAAAGAAATGCTGGAAGATGAGTTGTGAGGTAAATAGAGGGGGTATTCTTCTTTAAGTATGGGTAGGGGTTAATTGACTTCTACATTCTCTTCTATGGTTGATTTTCTGCACAACACAAGATTTTCCAAATCTGGCATCTGAGAAATAAAAACTTAAAACTTTTACCTCTGAAAAAATTACGGACTAGTTACATTTTTTCATGTATAGGGAAATTACAAAATGATTGAACAGCAAATAAGAACTTAACAATGTCAGAATAGAGAACAATATCTACTAAAAGTTTTTCAGGGTGGAAGATAAAATTTTCCAAAGAAATGGATTTTCTGTTGGCCACTCTGGATAATACAGTGCCTATCTTTTCTCTTCTAGGATCCAAAATATGAAACCATCTGCAAATATCTTTCTATGTTATTTCCTATGCAGAGTTTGTGATCAATCATGCCAGAATATTTTCAAATTGTTGAAAGGAAATCAGATATTCATTAAGAACAAAAGAGGATACAACACTAGACCAAATGGATAAAGAGAGTAAAACTGTTTTCTATCACAGATTTGTACTACTCTGATTTCTGGTAGACCTTACAGTATATAGTATTGTACTACCCCCCGCCATATTGAACAAATTTTATTTTATATGAAACAATTCCATTAGAAAATGATGGTTTTGTTCCAGTTTCAATTAAACACTGTCCAACTTTATACTTCAATCATGTACATCTAAAACTACCAAAAAGTGCTATTATGACAATTCTAAATGAATATGCAGACATATCTACATATATGTATACCCAAAATATTTATAAAAACTCACAAACACGATATATATTCACATGCATATATTATATACACATGTACACATAGATATATGTATGTGTATGGATACATAAAATATGGCTGTGATATATGCACAGTTTTTGTATCATTATGTCAAAATGCACAGATATTTTGGTGAATTTGCTCCTCTAATTTCCCCTTGGTTTCTGAAATAGTTGGATAAATGCAAGAACTCACTTTTAAGGGAATTATTGTACCTCTCTTTCCACAGTCCCTCCAACAGTTAGCATTTCAATTTTTGATCATTTCTTTCCCTTAAAATTGTGAGGTTATATTTTACTTATTAATATAATTTGGTATTCTAAACTCACAAAAACTTATGAGCTTTTGAATCCAAAAGCAAAATGCTATTGCAAAAATATTTTCCCCCTAAATATTTTGGAGCTATTAATATGAAAACATACGGTATGGAAAAAAAAAAAAAACTTTCCTGAGAATCAGTTGGTCCAGTAACTATGAATATCTGGAACCATATGAATGCCAAATAAAGAGCCATTGAAATTTCTCTAAGCTTTTTTGAAGTAAAATTTCCCTCCTGAAGCAAAACAAATTTCTAAGGTGTTGAGTCAGCAGAGTGGTGGGTGGCAGCACAGAATAAGTTAATTGAAGCCTCCTGTTCAAATCAGCATTTACATCTTTTTTCACACTTTTCTGATGTCTCTTGAGAAATTAAAAAAAAAAAAAAACTTTTAACAGAGAACTGCTCCTCAAAAAGGGAAATCTACCAAAAGCATTCATCACCATTTTAATGCTAATTAATATCTAGGTCATTGTAATAAATGATATCTTGCCTAGACTACTTTAATAAATCCACATCTGATCATTTCCCCTTCCTTCATTATCTCTCTTTCCAATTCATCATTTTTCAAATTTATGAAAATAATCTGATAATTTGATTCTCTAATTCAAACCTTTTATGTTTCCCATTGCCTAGAATATAAAATATATTTTATTATGTTCATTTCTATTTCCTCTGCAATTGCAGTCCAATCAACCTTTCCAAATGACTTCATTCCACTCTCCTTCATATTTTTCATCATTACTTGACCACTTGTTTTTCCATCTTTTTTATCCCATAATTCCCTGCCATGTGCCCTTCTTTCTTTAATCCACTATAAATCCATGTCTTTCTCCAATGCCATTACAGGTATTAGCTTAGAGAAATTCGAATTTCTTCATCTAATGAGTACTTTGTCCTGTTTCCCTCTGTGTTGTTATCACATTCTCTCATTTCACTCTTATGTGTGTTCATGTTATTTTCTTCTCTCAATTTTAAGACCCTTGAAGATAGGGACTATAGCATTGGTTACTGTCAAAATTCTTGATAAAATACTTCTTTGTATCTGGGATGATTTGAAAGGGAGCCCTTGTTCAGTACTTGAATATTTTAACTGTCCAATCCTTTACTTCCTGTGACTCATGCCCATGAACTACATAGAGAGTTCATTTAGTCTACTAAGGTCTTTTAGCTTTCTTTAATTTATGTAGTCACCTATGTAGAACAGAACTCATTATGGTAAAATCAATTCACTTTTTTTTCCTATATCTTAGTGGGTGTCCTCAGCCAGGTTACCAGCTGATAGAGTGCTGGTCATGGATTTAAGAACTCAATAGTTCAAATCTGGTCTCAAAAACTTACTGTGTGACTCTGGGCAAGCCAATTAATCTGTTTTCCCCAGTTTCCTCACCTGTAAAATGAGGATAATAGTAGCAACTTTCTTACGTATTTCTCATGTTTAAACAAGATTACTTTTGTAACAGACAACACAGGGCCTGTCGCATAGTAGATGATATGCTATTGCTGAAGCATTTTCGGTAATATCAAACTTTTATGACCACATTTGGGATTTCTTTACAAAAGTCACTATAGCTTTCTATTTCATTTTCCAGGTTTTTCAGATAAGAAAAGGACAGCTTAAAAAGTGTCTGAGTCAGATTTAAACTCAGGAAAATAAGGTCTTCCTTTCTCTAAGCCTCAATTTTATCCATTGTGTCATCCAACTGCCCAAAATGATGATGATGATGATGATGATGACAATGATAATATAGTAAAGTGGTATTATATATTGTATATGGGAATTTTGTTATTATTTTTCAATCTTTTAAGTGTTCTTTGTAAAATCATATAACCAATTATATATTTTAATTTTCTATTGCACAAAATTTAGTGGAATTTATTATTTTTCTTCTGCAATACTCTATGAACTTAAGGTTATAATTATATACAATATTTGCAGAAACTGATTTGACTTTTTCCCAATTTCTGAGCAAATATAACATATCTTGTACATCAGTTGCTGATAAATTATCCTTTTATTTCAATTGCAGGAGTAGCAAGTTTATATTTTGAAAGCTTCATAATTCATTCTGCCTGTCCCACCCTTGTGCTTACTATTTCAAAAGTGACAGTCCAAGTTTCCTTGTGTCCCAATGACAAAATAAAAAGGAAGTGATACTGCAAGAAAGTAAGCCATCATTAAAAAAAAAAGAAAATAAAAACAAATCAGTCCTCAAGACAATCCATTAGTGAATCTATCTGCCATGTTCTCCAAACATACAAAGAGTTGAAAAATTTTAAGGGGTGACAGAGAAACTTTACCAAGATCCTAGTGGATTACACATTACATTTAATTGAATGGACAATCCTTTGCTCTAGCTACATCCAACACTGATGGGAAATTAACTCTGCCTCATCCTTGTGTTTGTCTTTGGACAAAATAATCCATGCCATGCTAATCAATTTTCTGAGTATTAGCTTCTCCAAACATAGCTAGTGTAGATCTCTGCTACTATGTAGACAAGGCAACATGCTCATACCAAAGAAGATTTCTCACCATTAGGCAGTCTGTTACTTGTATTCTCCTGGGTTAACAAAGTGCCTTACAAATAAAAGATGTATCCTAAATGTTTGATGGATGAGTAAGCAGCTTTGACTCATGCTTACTTAGCTAACCGAAAAGGGTATCTCAGACCACAGGCTTATAGGTATAGATCTTGTAAGGGACTTAAAGATTATATGGACCATTCTTCTCATTTTACCAATTAGGAAACTGAGTTTCCAAAAAGTAAATACTGGATTCACCAGGATTATATAGAAAGTCAATGGAAGGACAATTTTAATTAATATTTTTTTGAAATCAGGTTTGGAACTTTTTCTTTACAAAAGCCCCAAATGGCACAGTGAAGAGATCTTAGAATTTGGACTCAGAAAGATCTGTGTGTGACTTTCTTCTCTCAGTTTTATTAGGGGAAATAAAGCATTTAAATCACAAAATATATATTTAGAGCATCAAGATATATGAAATATTGAAATGAGCAGAACCTAGAGAATATTGCATCCATTAAGAGCAATATTGTTTTAAGAACAATTTTGAATGAACAAGTCATTCTGACTAATATAACCAAATTCACTGCAAGGATCTTATGAATGAAAATGGTGTTTATAGTCAATAAAAGAGCTGATACACACATATGTGTGTATGTGTAGTGGTATCCATCTCTAGCCTGAAGGAGAAGAAAAAAAAATAAAGGTATATGATAACTTTGTTGTATATTTGAAAAACACAGCAAGTTTCCCATACCAATTCTGCATTTTTACATGCAATTCTCTTTTTTGTCTATTCCACTTTATTATGGAAATGCTTATTTTATTTCATAAGTTCAGAAATGTATATATATGCATGTATCTATTTATACACATATTATGAACATATATCTATGTGCGAGTCTGCATGTTTAAGTATATAGACATGAATGAATACATATGAAAGAGTTTCTAAATTAGAAAATGTTACATTGTGATAATTATTATTATTATTATTGCACTAGAATAGGATTTTAGGTGGAGAGCACAAATAACTCTCCAGCATTTAAGTAAATGCACATATATAAAGATGAAATTAATAGAATCTATTGTGTTGCAAAAGTCCTTAGATGCTCCCTATTTACTCCTCTGTTTTGTAGTTGGAAAACCTGTACCCAGTTGGAGTTTCATGGAAACGTTTGCTCACTTCATGTTAGCCTTCAGACTAGAAGAAGCAAAAAAAAAAAAAAAAAAAAAGACAAGTCAATAGGTATTTATTCAGCATTTACTGTGGGCAGTGAACTGTACTAGAACCTTAATTCTTTGATTCTTTGATGATTGTCTCTAACTGCTACACTGATGACCTATGGGAAGTCCCTAAATAGCACAGTTCAGTCCTAGCAAATATGTCTACATTTCTTACAATTAATGCTGGCTAAAAAATATCATGGGCCGTTTCCTTTGGAAGGTAATATGTTTCTTAAGAATTGGATTAAAAGCAATTAAAATTGCCAAAATAAAAACCAAAAAAAAAGAATTAGCATTAAAGGAATATTGAGATGTATAGTTTATTATAAATATACCACACACACACACACACACACACTCGAGGTAATTATAGAAACATTCTTATAGAGCCTCTGAGCTTCTTTTTCTAAGATCCTGAGACATTCTGCATTTATTTTCCTTTTGGAAAACAATTACTGCTATGTTATTGATGCTTTGGGCTCTTGATCTTTCAATAGCAGAGTTCATTGGAAAGAATATTGGATTTGGAATCAGCATACTTTGGATTTAGATTCTAGCTCTCCCATGAGGTTTGTGTTACTAACTTCCCTGTGCCTCAGCTTCCTCATCTGTATGGAGACGATAGAATTGGATAGCTTCCATGTCACTTCTAGTTCTATTAAGGTTAGCCCCCGTACCAGAAATACACTCTCACTTACCTCTCTCACTCTTAATATATCTATGAATTGCTAGATGCCTATGCCTTCCCTATTGAGTTCCTGTGGGAGTTTATATATGACATATTGCTATTTGTTTGAACCACCTCCTGGATTCTCAGCTCACCACCTTTCACCTCTTTCTCTGCAAACAACGATCAAATAATTACTACCATTTTTCATATAATGCCCTTATGGATTAACTGCCCAATGATTTCTTTCCATACTGTCCCTAGAAACTCCCTTTTCAGCTCACCATTCTCTTATTTGGGTTATTTCCACATTCAATACAGATTCCTTGAGGGAAAGGGAGTTTTTGCTTTTGTATTGAAAGTACCATGTGCCTGGTGCATAGTAAACACATTTTTTTTCATCTATTCCCCCATTAATTTAACAATTCAGGCAATCCTCCTTGGTACTGGACATAGGCAACTGAACATAGATGTGTTAAACCCTTTTTTTTCCCTTAGAATGTGTTTCCAAGAGGTATTGAATATCTTAAGGGAATGGTTTCTTAATATAAAAGGCCGCTCTGCACAATAAGCTCCTAAGCCAGGGGGAAAAAAAAGCTTATTTTCCATGACTAAGTAACCTGAACCCAACCCATCCTACCTCTGAGATGCCCTGAACAGTTATGGTCACTAGCTATCCATACACTGACAAGTTCCCACAAGTTCACTGAAAAACAAATTGCTTGAAAAGGCTAGAAAGCAGTTCCTATTCATTTGAGTTCTCTCCATTCCTTGGTATCCTTTAATTAGTTCTTCTTTCTCCAGGGCTCCTAGCAATGTGTTATAATCAACTGAATAAGTTTGGGGTCAAGGTTACCATAATTTAAAACTGTCAATCAGCTTCCACAGTTTTTCAGCTCATTAATACATGTTAAAGCTCCTAAGTCATGTTCTCACCAGATTTCATTAAAATTATAAAAGCCACATTTCCCTCCTGCCCCCCCCCCCAATCTCTGGTTCTCTTAATTTGATTTCTTGTTAACTTCATTGTGTCTAGAGGAATTAGGATTCGTAAAAGGCAGTAAACAGAATTACATTCTGGAGACCAGGGCAAATCAAAGAGAGCCACAACCATAATGGTCTTTCATTATATATAAATGTTCAAAGGGAAACATTGGGCAGATATGCATCTCTGGACACAGAAATGTTTGGTTCCCTGAATTACAAATGATCTCGGCCACTGGAACTAAGTAGCTGATTACACTGAAATAAGAACTAGGTTCCTGCCTTTCCCAAATTGAGGGGGAAATGTCTACTATGATTTCTTTTCTATGTTCCTTTTTTGGGCACTGTCAATCATATTTGGCCAACACCTTTACATTTTTTATGTATTCAGATCTCTGGTTTCTTTTGCCATACTCACTCTGAACAGACTATCTTCATGCTCACATTTGACATCTGGAGAATGACTACCATATTCTGCAGAATCTTAGGTTTTGTCTCGTGGGACTTGGGTGAAGAGGATGCTTTCTAATTCTATAACTTGTTATATCACATGACTTGTTCTTTTGATTTCTAAGAGGACAAATGAATTGGATTTAAGCAAGACAGATGGTTTGTGTGATAGTCTGGGATGCTATGGGTGGCCTTGACATCTTTGATGTCTGACCAAACTCTAAGTGGTGTTTCACCCCACTTCATGGTCATTGAAACAAACGGTTCTCATTTGTCTATTCCACCAGGGGCATCTTCACCTAATTAGCAGAATGGATATCCTACTAATTCACCAATAGATTTGGGGTCTGTCAGTCTCCACTAATTTGGGTTAGTCCATCTGTCAAGAAGATTTCATTGGGCTGTGGCTGCTGCACATGCTACAGTTTCTTAGAGCCACAGATGAGAATTCTATGTGAAGGAGAAAGCAAAAGTGAATGAGCAGTCCAGAAAAAGGGTTCAACAAGCCTTCACACTTAAGGTGTTACAGTTCCCTGCACATCCTATACATCCTTTCATATGAGTAAATAAAATTTTCCCCAAGATTATCATTGGAGAATTCTTAGTTGGTCAGATTTCAGTAGCATTTTGGAATATGGGGAGGAGGCTACATTATGAAGGATATTGAATAGGATATTGAATACTAAATCTTTTTAAATTTTTCTATTAGATGTTAGAGGGAATAGAAAGCCATAGGGATTTACCAAACAGAACAGTGATATTATGAGATCACTGGTTTAACATCAATTTGACAGCAAAGTGGAAGATAGGATGAATTGGGAAGAAACTTAAGAGAGAAAGGCCAAGCAGCAAGATATTGCAATAATTTAGGAATAACATGAAGAGAGCTTACATCAAAGTAATGGCCATGTCAAGGGAGAGAACGAAACATATATGAGAGAGTTTTCAAAGTAGAAATGTCAAAATGTGGTAACAGATTAGATAAGGGTACATGGATATATCCTTTATAGTAATAGAGAAGTTTGTAAGAGGAAAAGATTTTGGGGAAAGATGATGAGTTCTGTTTAGGGTGAGCTAAAAATATTTGGGTCCTATCTACATCAACATATCCAGTAGTCAGTTTGATATGAGACACTAGAAGTTTGGAAAGATATTAAAGATCTCTAGATGAGGATATAGAGATAAATAAATAGATATAGACATATACCCATACAAAAATGTATGTGTTTTTATATGCACATATGTAAATCTGAGAGTCCCATAAAAAGTGATCATTGAATATATGATAGCTGATTAGGTTATCATTTGAAATAGTAAAGAGATGTCAAAGAAAAAGGTTTAGGAAAGGCTTTGGGGAGCTCTCATGGTTATCTCATTGACCTGGGTGAAGATCAAACAAAGAAAACCTGAGAAGAATTGGGTAAATATAAAGGAGGAGAAAAAGGTGAGAATAATGTCATGAAAATCTAAGAAAGACAAGATTATCAAAGAGAAGGTAATCAGCAGTGTAAAGTCTGTAGAGAGATAAAGAATGATTAGAGCTTGGAAAAAGCTATGGGTTTCAGGTATTAGAATAAAACTTACTCATCTAAATAAGGTATCAAGGCATTTTATGCATTACCTTAAGTAGAGAGTAATGACAATTGACTTATATAATCAATATTATCATCATATCATAGACACTTAGTTCTCTTTTTTCTTTTTAAAGCAGACCTATGTTGATCCCCTCAGATCCTGCCTTTACTTTCCTGAGATCTAATTTGTATGTATCTTGCATATACAGATATATTATGTTGTATGTATAGTATATAGATATGTGTGTATATATATAATATATATGACCTATACACACATGATCTACATATACATTTACACATATTCAAGAACACACAAGTGCACACATATCACACCCACATATGTTTATTATATCACACATGCATATGTGATAAATATATGTACTTATAATCTCCCTTGCTCTCTTTGAATCCCCAATACCTGGCACATTAATTGGTACATGGTGTGTCACTAATAAATAACTGTTTTTTTGATTTCTCATTCAATCAGATTTATAGATGAAATGCACCACAAATGTAATATAATGTGAGGCCTTTTTTTCAGAGATGAAGCTAATTGAAGACAGAAAGATGAATGTTCAAAGTCATCTAAATAAAAAGTTGCAAATCTGGGATTTAAAATTGGGTCAACTGACTACAAAATCAGAATTCTTTTATCTGCATTATTTTCTTCTCTGTGAATTTTACTCCATTATTCTAGGCTGCTTTATTATTCTGAATTAGCCTTTTTGTTAAATGACTCATTCAATTGAACTTTCTGCTTATATTGCAGAAGTAGTTTCATGATTCAGGGGATAGAATACCAGAAATAGAGTCAGAAAGACTCACATACCTGGGTTCAAATCTGGCTTCCAACACTTGTAAAGCCCTGGCAACAGTGTCTGTGTCTGTTTTCTTAACTGGGAAAGGAAATGCCAACCCATTCCAGTATTATGACCAAGAAACTAGCAAATGGAGTTACAAAGAGTTGGACACAATTGACAAAATGCTACAACAAATTTGTATAGTGACTATAATGTTGAACCTTGAGCCAGTGAGTTCAAATCCCACTTTGTTTTATATTAACTGTGTGGCCATGGATACAGTACTACTTCTCTATGAATATCTTTCCTGATATAAAAAAAAATAGGGGAATAAGCCTATCTCTAAGGATTTCTGTCAGATTTAAAGAAATTCAAAAGTAAAGTGTTTGGCAGATCTTTTAAAGCTACCCAAATGACCAGTGTTATTATTTTGTAAGATAATTTCACTGGAAGAGCTGTTCATGTTGAAAGAAGCGGAGATCTTTGAGCTGAAAGGCCCTAATGGACCAGGCTCCTCAAGACAATGCAGGTGCTGCAATTCCAACACAAACTTTACCATTCTTAGCTAAATCTGAAATGATATGCTCTCCATTTTAGAGTTTGGGGGTGTCTTAGAGCAGTGGTGTCAAGCTCAAATAGAAATGACCAAAAAATTGTAGCTGAGTATTGCTGCAGCCTGCATATTGACTTGGTTTTAAAATGTGGTATTATCTAAGTTCTATTTGACTTATTTTATTAAATATTTAACAATTATATTTTAATACGGTTCAGGCAACACTGAGGGATATTGTGGAGCATATGAAACCCTTGTTACTGATTTAGAGCAAAGAATATGACAGCTGGAAGAGAACTCAGAGCTGGAAGAGAAATTAGAACATTTAATATATGGGTAGTAGGGAAACTTGAAATCTGAAATATCAGAGTATAGAGGGAAATTAGAATCTAAAACATCAGAGCAAGAAAGGAAATGGTACAACAGAAAGAAAATAAGAAAATCAAATGTTAGCTGTATAAGGTCCATTAAGAGAAAACAAAACCAATGACCAAAAAAAAATGT
Organism: Antechinus flavipes; assembly: GCF_016432865.1. Taxonomy (NCBI): domain Eukaryota; kingdom Metazoa; phylum Chordata; class Mammalia; order Dasyuromorphia; family Dasyuridae; genus Antechinus; species Antechinus flavipes. Next base: position 14,157,690 of record NC_067399.1, on the reverse strand, counting down.
AGACCTTGCAAAATCTCAAATATGATCAATATAAGAATTTGGAATAGAACCTAGGAATGCTACCAGCATTTTCACCCTTTTACAATTACACTGTTATTAATTATAGAGACAGATGAGAACAAACAAGATTTAGAAATAACTGAAGAGAATTAGAGAAAAGCAGGGGCAGAGAAAGAATGAGAGGCACAGAGAAATTTTTATAACCAAAGATCTTGCCTTGTCTGAGCTTCAGAATGTCATAGCAATACAACCATGAGACTCAGTGAAAGAGATGAAGAAATCACTCTATCTTCTTCACTACAATTTTCTTTTGTGTTGAAATTAAAAAAAAATGTCAAAATAAATGTAGGTACTGAGAACAAAGCCCTATGGAAAAGCCATGTAAGATAGGTGTTTAAGAGAACACAGACATAAAAAAAAGAAAAAAAATATTGGTATTGGAGAGGGAGGAAAAATGAAAGGTAGAAGTTGTGTAATAAATATATATGTGTGCATGGGTGTTTGCATGTATTATGCATTATTCAATTCATGTACATATAATGATCATGATTTTTATACATTTAAATTAATTTATAGAATCAATCTCTTTATAAATTTCCCTTGAACTTATCAATTTCAACATTAGTGTATTTAACTTCATGATTGTCAAGAACCATTTTTAAACATCCAGTTATAAGCCAATGTGGGCCAAATAACCAAGTTGTAGAATCTAAAGCCAAACTCCTTCTCAAAGATAATGTCTTGATAAGCTTCAAAAGCCTTTAGTCTAGTTTAGTCACTAAAAAGGACAATAGTAATAGCAGTACTGATAATGATAGACGTAGCAACAATACACATCTTCATAAATGTCATGGCCCTGGGTGGTTATAATTTTTAAACTTTTGTGAAATAAAGAGATTTCAAAATACTTATGAACTTGTATAATGAAATGAAATAACTGTGAAGTCAATGAGGTATGTGAAATCTTCATTGTCCTGTCAGCTAATGAAGATAAAATGGAGACTCATTTAGTGAGTCCACCAAAGATGTACATAAATCTTAACACATTTATTCAATGACTGAAAACAGTAGGGTTTTTTTTTCCCATTTCACAATAGGCTACAAAGCATTAAAAAATGATAGCAGGATCATGACTTATGGTAGTCCTAAATTACCTTGTAATGAAAGGAGGAAATGTACCAACAAGAAGGAACAGACAGGAAAAAAGAAGAGAAAGGGAGTAAAAAGAGACTAAAGAGGAGGAAAAGGAGAAGAAAATGAAAACAAAGAAAGAAAAATGAAAAGGGAAGAGAGAAAGAGGAGGAGGGTGAGGAAGAGAAGAAAAAAAGAATAAGTTAAGTCTAGATTTAAATCCTGCTTCTCTCACTGCATATCCTATACCTCCAGATAAGTCATTACATTTCTCTGTACCTCAGTTTCTTCATCTTCATCATACAAACATCGATGCACACATATACATTTATTACACAGCTTCCATCTTTCCTCTCTCCCCAATACCAATATGTATGTGTGTGTATGTGTGTGTGTAAACATATATATATATATATATATAATATATATATATATAATATATATATATATATATAATATATATATATATATATATATAAAATCTCTATGTTCTCTTAAACACCTATCCTACATGGCTTTTCCATAGGCTTTGTTCTCATTACCTAAATTTCATTTGAGATTCTTTGATGCCAACACAAAAGAAAATTGTAGTGAAGAAGATAGAATAACTTCTTCAACTCTTTCATTGATATTTTAATATCCATAGTGCCGAACTACTTTCTTTGTGAGAATCGAATGAGATAATAGAATGAAAAAGTTTTCTTATATGAAAAATCAGTCATCTAAGCAACCAATTAATAAATTGCTTGTTATATTTCAGGCACTTTGCAAAACCCTTGGAATACAGAGCTAAAAATAGAACAGCTCCTGCCCTCATGGAGGCAAAACTATATAAATGCAAATGGAGGTGCCAGCTAAGAAGGAGGAGGATAAGGTGATTAAGAAGATAATGATGAGGAGGGTGTTGATTATGATGATAGTGACAGTGACAGTGAATATGTTAGATATAATTCACTTTTCCTTTGTCTCAGGGAGACAATGATAGTGGTTCTGGTAATTACAACAAAAGCCACAGGTGATAGAATGGATTAATGATTTTTTTTTCCTAAATAGCACAATAGCTTTGAGAATGTTTAGTAATTAAGGATTTTGTTTGTAAACATGATTTTCCTTAGAAAGTAGAGAACAGAAAAACACTTTAGAACATTCTTAGAAATGTTGGAATAAATTCAGCTTCCATTCTCTTTCATAAGAAGCACAATTATAAAATGAAAATATATAAATAAAGTTATCAATTTTTATTTCCTTTTAGTTATTTAGGTTTTTGCCTAATTACCTTATCACTTTAAAGTGTTGATACTTCATGTTTATTAGAGAGTGTGTTTGTATTTTTTTTTATATTTTTGTATATTTATGTGTGCATGTGCACTGGCCTGTGTTTGTGAGGGACAGCTAGAAAGACTGACAGAAAGACAGAGAGACAAAGAGAAGCAGAGAGAGACTCAGAAAAAGAGAGAGTTGTGTTGTTTTGTGTGTTTTATGAAGGAGGATACAGGATGTCCTCTTTTGATGAAATGTGTACTTTCTCAGTCAATACTCAATATCATAGTTTCTAGTTTACTTTCTTTATGACACACTACCTCTGAAGAATAAAATAACATTAAATACACTAAAACAATCTGGACTTGTTAAGTTATGCTTAGTACATAAGCCTCCCTATATTTTCTGGAAAATTTAAACATTTTATGTGAGAGTAAAAAGCAAAAGAAGTACATAAAATAGGCATTTCAGTTAATTATTTACTTCAAATTAACATTGGTTCATTGATAATTAATTTCTTTTAATTTGTTGAGAATAAAAAAAATCATACATTTCATAGGAAGTGGGAGTGGGGAGAATATCAGAATCTAGTATGTGAGACTAAAAGTGAATGCAAAACACATCACAGAGAAATGGATTATTAGTTTATCATGTCATTTAAAATAGCATGACTAATTTAAGGTTTTCACTTTTATTGGTTCTGAGTCAGTTATGAATTTCTTAAGGGAAGGTAAAATAGGAGTGGTGGATGCACAAGCAAATTACTGGTTATTGCCCTGACAGCAAAGGACAAATGCCTTGACAGAACAAAGTACTTCTTAGGACTAATTAAATCAAATCTTGGTAGAACTCCCAAAGGTACTTCTCCATTTGTTTTATTTCTATCAAGTGCTTCTGAGCACATAAATTCAATATTTCAAATTTATGGCATTCACCTATGGTTCAAGGTGAAGGGCAGCTGGCTGAGTGCCACTGGATTCTTGGATATTTCATTGAGATCCTCATTGTCCTCTCTCTCAAGGCATAGAGGATAGCCAAGGATGAAGGACCGCGCTTTCTCAGAGAGATGATGTGTTTGGGGTGGGGGTGCAGAATGAGAAGGAACATTTGACAGAAAGAAAAATTAATTGCTGAACCCTCTGTGTATTTCAATTCCAGCCTTTGAAAGACTGCAAGCAATCTTAATGAATCATTGTATGACTCCATTAATCTTGGTGTCCTTTTCTGATCAGCATAAAAACTTTAGAGAATTATCTCTTCACTAACTTTGAGAGGCTTCAACTTTAAACTGAAGGATGTGAAATATTTACATATTAGTTTGAATATATTATAGTATGTTCTCATTGAAACAATGCTCATTTTCTCCTATTTGTCTTTAAATGCTCTATATTACATTCCTCTATTTTTTGTGAATTCCATAATTTTATCAGAAGTGCTACCCCATTGATATCACACTCAAGTGTCATATTTCAAGCATGTATTCCATTCCACCAAATGATAGCTCTGCAATCAAATCTGCCCATGTGTATGAATTTCTAGTTCAACTAGCTTCCTATTTATACTTTATGTTTTGTGTAAAGACCAAGACACATTTCCTTTCCTTGAACTACTAGGGATCTCTGTCTTTAGTGATTATGGGAGTCCACCCTGTGATAAAGAATCAATGATTTCCTCTGATTTCAATTGTGGTAAGAAATCTGCATCCTAATATAAAAACTATTTCTTAAAAATAATCTTTGATTCTTTATTTATTCTTTATTTATATCTTTATTTTTGAAATTTATTTCTCTTACCAGTACTAAGAACAAAATATTTGTCCATACTTCACCACCTATCACCATGACTTCATGAAGTTTAGAAATGTTTAGAATAGTAAGCAATTATTATGGAAAATAATATATACTTTTATGCTCACTCTATCTGGAAGATATAAATACAATTTATCTAGTGTAACACCAAGTTGTTTAGATATAGAAAAAATACAATCTCATTTGATACAATGAAAGTCTGTTGTTATCTCTATCTCAAGACTCCTCTTGAGATCTTTAAGTTTAGCAAACGTGTTTTGATAATGGCACTAAAAATACTCAGAGGTAGAGCACATCTCACATTTGTATTTAAATAGCTTCTCTGTTTTTACAATCAAAACTAAAGAGGTAGACCCAATGGTAGAAATACCCTTAAGTTACCCTTACTATATATTTTTTTTCCTTGATGAGCTCCAAGAGAGCCTAGTAAGGATGATCAGAAGTGAAATAATTCCCACTTGGATTCCATTCTACTTTCTATTCAAGCAATATTTCCTTTTTATAAGAGGGAATGATAGCATATAGTTTTTTTTTGAAAGGCAGAATAAATTTCCCCTATCTGTGATTTCAGAATAAATAAATTTGTCTTTTTAAATATATGAAGAAATACTGAGCAAAAGCTAGCTAGAATGGGGTGATTTTGGCTGTTCTGTCCCAAGACATTAGATTTTTAGAAGGGTCAACTTTTTAAGTCAGAATTCCTTTGGTTTAGTATTTAATAAGAAATAATAATTAATTATAGAAAAGATTTAAGGAGAAGAATTAATATGATAAATGAATCAATCAGAGACAATGCAAGCAGATATTTCAGAAATGTGGCCTATATCCAACAAACTGGCTATAAAATTGTTTCCCATTATTTTGTTTTCCTTCTAATCTTCTTTGTGTTGCCTTAATATGAGCATTTTTTTTAAATTTCATGTAATTAAAATTATCCATTTCCCCTTTCATAATATTCTCTATCTCTTATTTGGTCATAGAGTCTTCCCTTATTCATAAATCTTACAGGGATATTTTTTTTTCATTTTTTTCCTAATTTGCTAAATTTGTTTCAACCACACAACCATTTTGACTTTATATTAGTATATGGTGTAAGATATTGGTCTATGCCTAATTTATGCCATATTATTTTCCAGTTTTCACAGAAGATTTTGTCAAATGATGAGTTCTTACCATAAAAGGTAGAATCTTGGAGTTTATAAAATAGTAGAGGATCATGATCATTTCCTACCATGTCTTGTGTACTTAATCTATTCCACTGATGCACCACCATTTCTTAGCTAGTATCAAATAGTTTTGATATGCTTCTTTATAATATAGTTTTATATCTGATATGGCTAGGCTCCCTTCCTTTGATTTTTTTTTCACTTTTTCCCATGATGTTCTTGACCTTTTGTTCTTTCAAATGAATTTTGTTATTATTGTTTCTATTTCTGAAAAAAAAATAATATCTCGGTAGTTTGATTGGCATAGCACTAAAAAGTAAACTAATTTAGATATAATTATCATTTTTAACATATTATGTTGGTCTATCCATTAGCAACTGATGATTTTTTAAAAAATTTGCTTAGATTTGATTTAATTGTGTGAAAAAGCATTTTGTAATTGTGTTCATATACTTCCTGAGTTTGTCTTGGAAAGGAGATTTTGAAACACTATGTATTACCTACAATTACTGTAAATTGGATTTATCTTTCTGCCTCTTCTTGCTGAGCTTTCTTGGTAATATATAAATGTGCTGAAGATTTAACAGATGATTTTTTAAATAATTGTAGTATTATGTTCTATAATTTATAGTTAGTATCTTTTTCAACATAAATTATGAAACTACCTTAAGAATTCAATTTTACTGCTGTATCCTGATATCAAAATGTCTTTTTCTTCCTCTAGGTGCATCATTAATATCCAGCATACTAAATCAGATATACTAGCAGTACAAATCTCAGTAAAGAGTTTGGTAGCATAGACCCAGTAATAAAGAACTCCATGGACTATGAGAACCATAATATAAAATCTGGGACATTTTTCCATACATTCCCCAAAAATAGAGTGGAAGAGAGGCAATCTGGGCATTGTAGATTGAAAACAGTTTGAATTAAATAGCCTAGGGAAAAAAGTAGTTTTAATTTTAAATTAGATTATCTAAAGCTGGAATGGAATATTATGATACAAAATCCATAATAAACTGGATTTAAATACTCATCTGACTTTAGATCAGTTAATAAACATCACAGTACCAATACTAATAACCTAAGCCTATAAATTTAAATCACAAAGATTGTCACAGTTTTTATATTCTAGGTAAATTTTGTCAGAGAAAGGTGAGATAGACAGAAACAAAAAGACACACATGCAGAGAGACAGAGACAGAAACAAAGATAGAGAGAGATGAAAAAAAATATATATATATATGTCTTTGTGTGTATTGGTACATGTATAGGTGTATTTATGCAAACATACACATATGTGTTTGCCTCTCTAAACTCATAATCTAGGAAAGAATATTTTATTTAGTGTGCCCTTAAGAAAGGACAGTTCAAATGCCCAAAGGGCTATAAATCCAAGCATATACTTTGACCCAGCAATACTGCTTGGCATCATATTCCAAGAAGATAAAAAAAGAGAGAAAAGGACTGACACATACAAGAATATTCATAGCAGCTGTTTTAGCAGTGACAAAGAACTGGAAATTGAGGGGATGTCTATCAATCATAGAATGGCTGAATAAGTTGTGCAAATAATTGTGATGGAATACTATTATATTATAACAAAATAAGAAGGTTGACCTCAGAAAACCTCGAATGATTTACATTAACAGAAGGAAAATTAAGTTAGCAGAATCAGGAGAACAGTAATGTCAATATCATATGATGATGAACTGTGAAAAACTTAGCTATTCTTAGCAATACAATGAAAAGAAAATTCTGATAATGTTTAAATTAGATACGATAAATCTGTGGTCTATTTTTGCTTTCAGTCAATGATTATGGGATGTACGATATGCATATGCACAAAAAAATGTTCCCGGAGAAGTGGACAGAGAATCAAATTTTAATTTTAAAAAAGGAGTGAGTTGTCATAGAATTCCAACTATCAGTGAAAAGGAGAATTTTCTTAGGAAACCTATGTAATAGCATGTGAATCTTTTATATGCAAAAGAAATAGTATCTAAATGAAAATTGCATTAGGATGTTCAAATGCAATAAATAATAAGTTAAAATGGCAAATATTTATTAATTGAACCAACAAGGGTTAAACAAGAGTCTAATATTTTTACTGTCCTAAGTCTTAAAAATTAAAAAAAAAAAAGGAAAGAACAATCTTACCTTCAAGGAACATTCATTCTACTGATTAAATATATAAAGCACTTTTGGGAAGTATAAAATGCTATGCAAATGTCAAGCATTATTTCTCATACTTTTCTAGATAGTACTAGATAGAAGTATAGGATCATGGGAATCTGAGTAAATAAAATGATAGTCCCCCTAAGAATGCAAAGCAAAAATAATTCCTATAATCAGAATTTCTGGCTAATTTACCAATGAAATAAAATACATATTCTCAAATATAGAAGAAATCTCCTTTCTAAACTAGAGGCATTGGAGTTACCTGCTAATTACCACTTTCTGCTGTTGCTTGCTTAAGGACAAAAATAGACATTCTATTAAGTCTCTGGAAGATACTCAAATAGTTCATTGCACATAGAGGATGAAAAGGTTTTTTTGTGGAAAGGGATATTGAAAATTTAAAAGAATTTATTACTATTTAAAGGAATTAAAGAAATTACTTATGAGAAAAGCATAAGAAAAAGAGGCAAAAATAAATGTTTTTTCTGTATATGTAAGAGATGGAAAGAAGAGAGTGAAATAGAGATAGAAATATGAGAGATACAGAGCAACAGAAATAATCAGGTATTGACAAAGACAAAGAGAAAGGAACTCAGAAAGATACAGAGACAGATATAGAGACAAAGAGACAAAAACAGACAATGATATAGAGAGAGGGATAGAGATTCAGAGATGGCAAATGAGTCTGGCAGAGAATGAGAGAGTGAATTGAAATGACAGAACAAAATATCTTAGCGTTTTATTCTGATTAAATTAAATTTAAGAAAATGGATTAAGCATCTATTATATATAAAACATTCTGGTAAGCACTGAAGATGCAAAATGCCTTTAGTGAGCTTCTACTAAGAAATTTCTGTGACATGGTGGAACAATTTCTGAGCTTGAGGTCAGGAGTCATGTTAGTCACATGGTATCTCTAGACCTTACTGGATATATGGCCATAAGTCAATTCTTTACTTACTTTGAGCCTAATTTTATGAATAGATAAAATGGAAAAAAGTATGAAATAAGAGAAATGATATCATTTACTGGATCAGTTATAGGATTGAAGTCAGGAAGAACTGAGTCTGAGTCCTTCCTCAGGCTCTCACAGATTTTGTTACTTTAATTCAGCATTTATAATGAAAAATGAATGAGAGGGAATACACTTGATGCTCCATAAGATAGATTCTACATTTAAAAATGTATGGTTACATAAGTCTAATAATAACCTGAACTCTAGCAACTACCCCACATATGTAGAGATTAGAGAAATAATATATGGAAAATGCTGGTCAAACCCCAAATTGTTACATAAATATAAATATAAATAAATAAATATCTTATTTATTAGTATTCCTTTCCACAAAACCATATAAGTTGGGGAATAGTGAAAGTGATTAAATAAGTGAATGAATGAATGAATAAAATCTATAGGAAAGATTGGTGAGAGAGAAAACAGTCCTTCACAAGATGAACTGAGGGCAGAAATCAGCAGGTGTTAATTATAGCACCAGAGGAGGGTCTTGAAAGAAGGCTGTTTTATCTAAAATACAAGAATATCATATAGCAGGAATGGGAAAATTAATTTAAGAACATAATCATAGCCAACTGGTTATCACAATTGGGTGGAGGAGGAGTAAAGAAGTTTATAATGACTCTAGAATTTGAAGCTAGTTTTTTGTAGAACTGTATCATTTATAATCTAACTTACAACCCATAGGTAACCACTGAAGGTATGGTGTGTGTGTGTGTGTGTGTGCACGCGTGCATGTGCATACACGCACATACACTGAGGAGTCCATTCCAGGGGAAAAAAAGAAACTGATTTGTTAGGTGAGAGTGGTGAGGGTGCCTTGGAGGCTTAAAGAGGAATAGTTGCTGAAAGGGAAGTGAGGTGGCAGCAAAGTCTATTTGACTAGAAATGAGAGAAATTGTACCCACCCCAGTCAGTCCAACTTCATGACTTCCTGGTAAAATGGTGATGAACAGTACTGATGTAAATTAGATTCCAGGACTTACCCAGGGCACTTTTATTTTAGCACAATTCATGAACACATTTTTCCTCACAATATTTATTCACTAGCATGCTGGTCTGACATTCTATTGACTGAAAGCAAAACAGGTAACAGGAGGTGTCTACTGCAACAGATAGAGATCTTTTCAACAAATAAAGAAGCTGGATTTTCTGAGCATACCATTAATGTCAGTTTCAATGAATTATCCATGGTGATAATTTACTGCCATTCCTAGAAATATTGTGTTGATAACTAGCCATAGCAATTCTGGGAATGGAGTTGATGAATCTAACCCCTCATTTCAACCTTAAATCCACCTTTCCTCTTTTATTCCAACCTGCAATATCCTCTGGATATTTAAGGAAAAGACAACAAAATAAAACAAAATAAATTTTGTTGGTTAATGTATATTTGTTCAGGATGAGAAGTCATGGCTTTATAGAGTTGTTGGAAATGTTCGTTTTGTTCCCATTTCTTTGCATACTTTCATTTAGTACATGATAGTGTGGTTCTCTGAAGAGACCATTAACACAAGAGTCAGAAGCACTCTGGTCATATTTTGGTTCTGCCACTTGTTTCCTGATTGACTTAGGAAAAGGAATTTTATCTGTCTTGCTTTTTTCTTTTTTATGTTAAAAATGGGATGGGATGGACCAAATTACTTTTAGTTTTCCTTTCAATCCTACATTTATAATTATGATGCTAAATAAAGTTTTTAACTAAACGAAGACAAAATACCCTATTCAATGGAAAATGTTAAGACTAAAAGTCTATGTCTTATGCTTAGACTAAGTATTTAATTCCCCCTCCCCCATTCATTGAATCAATCATGGAGACTGTTATTTAGGGCTCTTTCCTAAAACAGCATCATTTTAGAATTGGAAGGGACTTTAGTAGTCATTTAAATTAATTGATAATGTGAAAAAGAATTCTCAATCTAGCGATTGTTCATTCTGTCTTAAATAACCCCAATGAAGAAATGTTCTGTATATTATATATGTACCCATGTCTTTTTGAATACTTTTAATCATCTATGAGAACAAAAATAATTTTCTAGTCTTTCCTTCCATACATGACCATCTCTCTGTCTCTGTTTGGTTGTTGGTAAAAGATGTATTGAAAATTACTTTATACTGAGGAAGTTGCCGCTTAAAACAAGTATCAATTACACAACTTTTTTTCTTAGATGAGGAATTTAATATACACTAGAACCCTCCTAAAAACCCATATGCAATAAGACTGCTAACTAAATCAAACTGAATGGTCCTTTCAAGTCACAGTGTTGTCTCAAATTCATTATGCTTTAAAATAGTCTTTAAAAGGCTTTTCATATGAACTTGTTCTGCTTCCAGGAATTGGGACTTTGTCAATGTCCTTCTTAAAATGTGTTACTCTCTTTTAAAAATAATACTTCAGATGTGATAATTAGAACACAGTAGACCACCTTTGAGATGACTGATGCTTAGTTTCAGACTTGCTTAAATATTTGTAAAGTTAGGGGTATGTGGAATAAGAATTTCAGAATATCAGGAGGCTATAGAAGACTTAAGATATAGAGGAAGATACAAGAATCTCTTTTAAAAAAGAGATGATTATAGTAACAAAATAATGCTTATTATATGCTTAGAGTCTGGAAAGTCCTAAGGTCCACAGAGAAAGAAAGTAAATGAAAACATCTGCCAAAGATGAGACCAAGGGAGAAATAGGCAAACAGAAAAAATTATTGTTTCTTATTCATTTATACATGTTCTTTCTGAATGATGAGGAATAATGTATGCCGCATGGTCTCTTCCCTCTGTTTTCTCATCAGGGTTTTGGCTGAATCATCTGTAGTGAATGAATTGGATTCAGGAAGATACAAGTTAAATTTTTGACTCCAGTACTTAAAAAGTTGTGTGATTGTGTGTAAATTAATTAACCACATCATTTTTATTATCTCTAAAACTGGGATGAGAATAATCATAATAACACACACCTTTTCAAGATGGATGGTTTAAATGAAATTTCATATATATATATTTAACATAATTAGAAAACCCTGAGATTTTACACATAAGCAAACATTTATAAGGTACGGATTATCGTGCTGTGGATTTTCATTATGTGTGCAAGAGTGATAATCAAAAGTTAAGATGTACAAGGAACCACAACTTTTGACATCTCTAATAGTCACTAGTAGAGGAACATCAATTCGGCATTCACAATTCAGGCAGTTGAAAAGAGAAAGATCTATCTTGGGGATTTCCTTTAATCTAAAAATAATAAGATTCAAGAGGATCAGTTCTACCTGAGGGAGCAGATGGATAGCACAGTGAATAGAGCATCAGGCCCTGAGTCAATAAGATTGGAGCTCAAATATGGTCTCCAACATTTATTATCTGTGTGACCCTGGGAAGTTACTCCATCCTGTCTGCCCTGTTTACCTAATCTGTAAAATGACACAGAGAAGGAAATTACAAACTTTTTTTATTATTTCCATTTTTGTGATCCTAAATGGAGTGACAACATCCCCGAAATGTTGTAAGGATCAAATACAATGATAATTTTTTTTAATGATAATTATAATGTACTTATCACAATATCTGGCCCACTGCATAGACAATGTAAATGTTGTTGGTGGTATTATTATTATATTCATAATATGTTGCCTCCATTTTCCTTGAATTGTTTCATTATATAAATTGAAACAATCAAAGAATCAAGAGATTTTTTTCCCTTCTTTTGATGTGCTGTGCTTTAAAACTCAAGATTTTAATTCATTTGTAAGACTTCATTAATTTTTTACCTATTTTGAACTCTTTCCCTCTCCAGTATTCAAAGTAGCTAATTATTACATCCTTTCACTATATTGTTGTTTCTTTTTTTTATTCTCCCCATACCTGGTGAAGTCAGGAATTAATAGGAGGGGGAAAACATATAAACAAGAAATTGGTAGCTGATAAATGAAAATAGAGTTACACATCACTAGGTTCCTTCATGAGCTTACATTTTTCTTTGCTATTCCCCCATCCCCATTACTTACTAAATGGAAGATCAATATCAGAAATGTCTTAATATGTCAATTTGATTAATTACTGTATCAAACAAATTAAAAATGTTTTTCTGTATTAGTCATGAAAATACAACTTTAAAAGACAACTATCATTTGGAAAATTCCAAAATAATAACAATTGGGTTTCTTTATTTTTGTGAGATTAATTGGATCTCAAAACCAAAATAGAGTGAATCTGCCATCTATATGTGGAAAAAAAAAACATACACAATTTTAAAGCAAAGTTTTAAAACACTGAACTAGAATATATAGGAAAGGTTTAAAATCTTTATAGTTTTGTGAGCATGGAGATAGCCTTAAACCAAATTTCTCCTCTATAAAATGGGAATGATAATATTTTCATTAATCTCACAGGTTTACTGCAAAGGATGAAATAAGACAAGAGAAGTAATTTACTCTACTTTTTCACAATAAGTCATAAAACTTATCTAACCCTCAGGTCCTTCCTCTGAAAATTGGAACATTAATATTAATACATAATATAGAGGCTTGTTTTGATGATCAGCTGAGATAGTAGATATTAAGTGTTTTGCAAACATAAAATTTTACGTAATGCAAATTAATACTGCCATGTGTATGATGAAACTTTATTTTTTAAAAAAAATATTTTTTATTTAGACCTAACTATGGGTAAAAAAAAAAAACAAAAAACAAAAAAAAAAAACTATGAAAAGTTCTGGGGAATGAAAGGACAAAAAAAGAATCATGCTGTTATGACACACAAGGAATTATATAGATGCCAACCAAGAAAGGTGTTATTGAAAAAGACATTGGGCTTGTCATATATCAAGCATGATGTATAATGTGTGAATGAGAAGAAGAAGAAGAAGAAGAAGAAGAAGAAGAAGAAGAAGAAGAAGAAGAAGAAGAAGAAGAAGAAGAAGACGACGACGATGACGACGAAGAAGAAGAAGAGATGGAGGAGAAAAAAACAAGAAGAAGAATGAGAAGAACAAGGAGAAGGAGAAATAGAAGAAGGATAAGGAGGAGGAAAAGAAGAAAGAAAAGAGGAAAGAGGAGAAGAACAAGAAGAAGAAAAAAGAAGAGGAGGAGGAGGAAGAAGAAGAGAAGGAGGAGGAAGAAATAAAAAAGAAAAAAAGAAAAGAAAAAGAAAGGAGGAAGACAAGGCAGACTAGAAGATGATGATGATAATTAGTATTTCTGAAGAATGTTATGTTTGACAAATTGCCTGAAATGCATTATCTTACTTGGATTTTGTAATCTTTATAAGTTAAGCTTTCTTATGATCCCTATTTTACAGATGAGCAAGCTGATATAGAGTGACTTTAAGTGATTTACATTGGTTGAACCATTAATAAATATGCAAGGGATTTTTTGGATTCAGGCTTTCTTCTTTTTTTTTTTAATTTTCTTTGATATTTTCTCCCAGATACATTCAAAACATTTTTAAACAAAAATATTTGTTTTTAAATTTTTTGAAAAAAAAGGAAAAATAATAACTTTTTTGAGTTCAATGTTCTATTTCTTATCCCACCCACAATTAGGAAACCACATGGAAAATTATGCAAAAAATTAAGTCTTCTTCACGTTAAGACAGCCAAATGGCTACCACTAGCAGTAGGTTATCATGCTGAAAGGCTTTAGTCAATATGTAAAATCAAGAAACCAGCATAAAAAAGTCCAAGCTCTTTACATGGTTGCCCAAATGAAATTCTATTTGCCAAATGGACCAGTAGTATATAGGTTCTTAAGAAATACCTTTCCCCTTATATGTACCTTTCCTTCCCTGTAACTATTTTACATGAACATGTGGATGTATGTCAAAGCTAAGCAGCAATCTGTGTAAGTGCCCATAATTCCCCTATCAATAAGACAAAAATCAATGATGTATCTGAATTAGCATCTGGAAATGAAGGTGGGTTTCTTAACAACACTATTTTTGAGAGAGAGAACTGACTTCTAGTTGGCTAGGATACATTATACAAGCATTTTATATTGAATGCTTATCTTTGGGGGGATGTGATTTGACCCAGAGTATGTCTGAATATGTGAATTAATGAGCTGTAGTGTAATGGGTTTCTAACATATTAGGCCAATTCTGGTCGGTTCTCTCAAGAGAACAGAGAGACATGACAGGCATGTAGAAACAAAGGAAACTAGGAGAAAAGCCAGAAATAGAATCCAAAGGTGCTTGTTCTTAGCAACACATTGTCCATGGCTCTCCAGAGGTTGTTGTCAACCTTCCTCAGGTTCACCTTAGCTTAAATCATTTTTCCCATACTTGTAAACTTGAGAGAGTAGCCACATTGAACAGGTTACCATAAAACTGATTCTTGTCCATGATTTGGTCTTTTCTAATACATTATTATTACATTTTCACTGGGAAAAAAAAGCTGAAAGTTTAGAATATAAAGCATGCCTTCAAGGAGAAAGGAAGCATCATACACACACACACACACACACACACACACACACACACACCCCAAGCATATCACACACACACAGCATAGTTGTTTTCAATCTATAAAGCATTTCCCTGTCAACAATCCCATGTTACAGCCAAGGGAATTGAAGCTCCAGATATTATTTTGACATGAAAAGTCTCAAGAAATTTCAATCATTTTTGCTGAAAGATCCACTGAACTTAAATGTAGAGCTCACCCCTCCACCCTAAATACAGATCCAGAAAGGGAGAAAGGAGGGGAAAATAAGAGAAAGCATTGTAATGCTGAATTTAGAGGATCATGGTTTCTTGGAAAAGAGAGATGATAGCACATTGAACCTTGTTGAACCTTGTTTTAGACAGACAAAATCAGGAGTATAGTGCTGAGTTCTCAATATTCCATTCTAAGGACAATATTTAACTATTGATATAAATGGACTCAAAAGTGAAGACTCTGCCATAACAAGTAGAGAGACCCCCATGAAGCCACAAGAAATTAGAGATAATGAATGGCATGGAAAGTCCTGTTTTCAATTCATTCACCTATCTCTTACTAACAGGAAGAATCTTATGAAACCTGTTCCCTTTCTGGATAGCAGTTTCATCCTTTGTAAAATGGAGAAATAATTTCAATATTCACTCAGATATGAGAATATTTAAAAACCATCTACTCTATATCTATATAATATATGTGAATATGTATGCATGTAACAAATTGATATATATTACGTATATATTTAAATATATAGATCAATAAAAATATAAATGTGTTTTAACTTTAAAAGATCTCACATAAACAGAGCCTTTTATGCTTCTGATTCTTTTGTATTTTAATACTCTCATAATGTAGGTGCTATTAACAGGGAGAAAGGGTGGAAGAAATCAACTATCCTCCTCCTCATGTCATCATTTCAATTTTTTAGAGGAAGAAACTGAGGTTTCTATATCACTCAGCATCACAGAGAAAAGTACCTGACATTCAGGTTTTCCTAATTTGGGGGAATTTCTTCATATACTTTTCTGCCTCCCTAAAAGTTAAAAGTTCTTCTTAAAATAAAACATGAATATAGAGCATTATTTCAGTTATATGATCTTTTCCTGATATTTATAAATCATTTTGATTTTAAAAAATCATGTAACCACAAATCTTTTCCTAATTCAATATTTTGAGAAATTAATAATATTTAGTTTCCCCTTATTAAGAACTTATTTTGTGACTTTTTTCTTTTTTTGCTGAGGTAATTTGGATTAAGTGATTTTCTCAGGGTTACACTGCCAGAAAGTGTTAAATATCTGAGGCCAAATTTGAAATCAGGTCCTCCTGAGTTCGGAGCAGGTGTTCTATCCACTATGTGATTTCCTTTTTTAAATCAGTCTTGCTTTACATCCATGAGTATTACCTCTGTTAGAAAAGATTCTAAACACAGAATATAGGCATTTAAATTATACTTTACAAAAGACATGGATTCCTGATTTGTGTGTAAAATAAACATATAGAAATCTTATTTTCTTCTTAATTTCTATGAAAACAACAAATAATATGCACCAGAGAAAAATCCCACTCACCTCATTATGGATAATAGTGATTTTTCAGAATTCATTATGTCACTGAATATCACCTATTAAAATATGTGATAAATCCTTAATAATTAAATCATGTGCAAGAAAAAAAACACATATTGATACATGGTAGAGGGCATGTGCTAAGATTGGGACACTAAAACATAATTGTTGGAGTTGTGAACTGATCCAACCTTTCTGGAGAGCAATTTAGAACTACACCCAAAGGGTTATGAAACTGGGCATACTCCTTGATCCAGCAGTGTCACTTGGACCTATATGCCAAAGAGATCATGTAAAAGGGGAAAGGACATATATGTATAAAAATTGTAACAGTCCCTTTTATAGTGACAAGGAACTGGAAACTAAGTGGATACCCATTACTTGGAGAATAGCTGAATGTTATGCTATATGAATGCTACAGAATCTTATTGTTCTATAAGAAGGAATCACTAAGATGATTTTAGAGAGATCTGGAGAGACTTACATGAACTAATGCTAAGTGAAGTGAGTAGAACCAGGAGAGCATCATACACAGCAAGAACAAACCTAAGTAAGGATCAATTTTGATGGATTTGCTCTTTTCAACAATAAGGTAACAAACAGGCTAATTCCAATAGACCTGTTACAGAGAAAATCATCTGCATCCAGAGGGGACTGTGAGGCCTAAATGGGGATCACAACAAAGTATTGTCACCTTTGTCGCCATTGTTGTTAGCTTACTTGCCTTTTCTCTCTCATTTTCCTCCTTTTCATCTGATTTTTCTTGTGCAACACAATAAATATGGAAATAAACTTAGAAAAATTGTTCATGTTTAACCTATATTGGATTATTTGTTGTCTAGAGGAGGTGAATGAGGGTAAAAGAAGGAGAAAAATATGGAACATGAGGTTTTGCAAAAGTAAATGTTGAAAACTACCTTTGCATGTATTTTGAAAAATAAATAGCTATTCTTAAAAATCTTAAAAAAAATAGTTTCCCTAAAATCCCTCCTATACTATCAAAATTATCACTCTAAGATAACTATAGAAAGATAAACCCATCATCATCAAAGACATCATGATAACTATCAATAAGAGAGAAGGGAGAAAAACATTTCATTTTTGTTTGAAGTTGACTGAAGGAAGGTTTTTAAAAAATCATATCCAAAGAGAGTTGCTTTGTACAACTTTTTTTCTAAATTTTGTTGCCCATGGCAATATCTTTCAAGTAAATTCTCGTTCTTTCCAGGTATCATCAGTACAGGTGGCAAATAAGTAATGGAAAGTGAATTCTCTGAATTTTCAATGATAGGAGAAATACACTTTCCATTAAAAAGCAAAAACACAGGACATATCAAACTCTAAAAAGAGATTTAAGCATTTTCTGCAAGTCTGAATATTTTTATCCCTTCCTCTTACCAGAAAGGTAGGATATCTGTTTTACCTAATTGTAACAAACTTCTTTTTCAAAGAATAGTTTATCAATGATGTTTATGTTTTATACCATAATCATTTCATACCTCCATTCCCATCCCCATCCCCCATTGAACTCTTCTTTGAAACAACTAGTAAAAAAATAATAATAAAACCAAATGTAAAGTATATTCTTAAAACGATTTCATCTGATGGCATATACAACATCTCATATAAAATGTTTACTACATGTAGGCAGAGATGTGTATTTCAACATTACTTCTCTGGGACCAAGTTTACTTATTGTAAATAAAATGAGTTAATCTAACTTTTAGAGATATTTGTTAGACAACTAGGTTTGGAAAATTGTTAATACTCTGTCTCAAGCTTAGTGGACCTAGTTTCAAATTCAGTTTCAGTGCCTTACTAGTCCTGTGACCCTAAGCAAGTTAATTAACTTCCATTTTCATCTTCATTTGTACAAATGAGGATATAGTAGTATTCACCTCCCAGATTTGTTGAGAAGATTAAATGTGATAACAGTTTCGAAGCATTTAATAGATTATGTGGCACAAAATGAATAATGTTGTTGTTGTTGTTTCTCTTTTGTTCTCAAAGAGGTTCGGGACATCAGAAAGGTGATCTCATGACAAGACATCAATTGGTTTTAGTTGAGGGAGGATTCTGCAATGTCACCAGCCTCAGTTTCTCCTCAAGAGTCATCTGGATCCAGTGGTAAGATATAGACCAGGAAGACTGAACGTGACCCTGGCTGCAATATAAGATCTTACATTTTTCAAGCTAAGATCTTTAACAGGTTTTAGTCTCAGTGAGGTACCAACCATTCAATAAATAAAGCTGAGTAAGAAATGAGGCAAAGAATGGCTTCTTTTACCTTGGCAAATAATAAGCACTATATAAATGTTAGCTATTATTATTATTATTTGTTTTAACTTAAAAATATTGTAAACATGTTAACTTATAATAGCATAATAATATAAAGAACATAATTACCTTATAATGTTGCACACAAAAACTAATAACAAAAACTAACATAATATTAAATTATAATATTGTACATAAAAACTAATCTAATCATATCAAGGGAGATCACATGTACAAAGTACTTTTCTAATCTTCAAGTGCTCTATAAATGCTAGCTATTCTTATTACTTTGTATTTAATGCATAATGTTTTCCTTATCTTTGCTTAATTATCATTGAATTGTTTAAAATGAAGTGTTTCAAAAGTCTTGGTGCAGTTTTTAAGTTTCCATGGCTTAAATTTTTATTTTAGCCTTCTTCAAAGGCTTGATTTAGTGTAATAAAGCTAAAAACTTTTAGCTTTATTAAGCTAAACAATTAAGGAAAAGGCCATTTCACTCAGTAGGAAGGTCAACAATTTACTCTGGAGGGCATTTGTACACTTTTATTTATCCTACTCTAGCCTTGTGGGAAAATCCTTGAAGTCATACACCTTAGAAGGGAAATAGTCATTTTGACGATTCCCGAATTTTCCACAGAAGACATATATTACTCAGATGTGTTTTTGAACTGGAATTTATGCTTTAGACTTGTGTCCTCTAAAATGATTTCCAAGTTGTACCCCACAGAGCTGCTAAATTTAAAAAGCCCATCAGCATTTATGTTATAATCCTTTATTTCCAGAGGTTAATATTTCAGTCAAAATATGTACTCTGGGTTTACACTTGCTTTATAAGATGCCAGAGCTAAAGGGCAGATTGATGATTAAATTCAACACACATAAACACATGGATAAACTACAAAAACAGTAAAGATTATTCAGCTGAAATCCTTCAGAAGACATTAAGAATAAGAATAATTCTTAAAAGCTTGATAAATATAGTATTTTTTTTGGGGGGGGGCTGTTAAACAACTTCCTCACTGTTCCAGAAGCTAGCTAGATATCTTGTATATCAAGGGTAGATAGATGATGCAGTAGATAAAGATCTGGGCCTGGAAACAGAAAGACAACTCTTTCTGAATTCAAATATAGCCTTAGGCCCTTGTGACCTGAGCAGATTACCTGGACAATGTAAGCTTGATCAAGTCACCTAACCTTGCTTGCCTCAGTTTCTTCATTGGTAAAGTGATTTAGAAAAAGAAATAGCAAATGTCTCCAGTATGTTTGACAATAAAATACAAAATTTGGTCACAAAAAGTGAGACAGATCTGAACAACAAAATCACGTAGTTGAATATTCTTAAAGTCATTAACATAAAATTTAAAGTCTTAAAGTTGGAAGGTATTCCCAATAAGAATAAGCTTGTTCCTGCACTGTGGTAGGAGGTAAAGAGCATGGAGAATGTAAGGATTTGGAATGGAAAATTTGAGTTAAAATTTCACCATATCATTGAGATCTCAGGTAAGGTATAACTCTTCTAGACCTTGGTTTTCCCATCTATAAAATGAAGGGATTGTAGATCAGCACAAAATTCCCTTCCAATTTAAAAGCATTTACTATTATGTTTAGTGTGAACAATATAGGTTTGCAACAATACTCTATAGAATTCGCCCAAAAGAGATTTGGAAAAAAAAAAGTTTAAAAATGTCTAACATATGTAACATGTTTATCTACTTTACATTTATTATCTCTTTTAATCCTCACAAAAAGAAGTCCAAGAAATAAAAATGAGTTTTGGGGAGCTAGAATCCTTCAGGTGATATATAATCATTGTTATTCATTAATTAGAATTAACAGCATCAGTATATCACTTTACTGTACAGACCCAGGGACATCTTCTATATGTAAGACAATCCATTGATAGATTTGTTTCCAAACCCTTTCGAATATATTGCAATCTACCTTAAAATTTCTTCCTTGAGAATGCATGAGAATCTAGGGACCCCTCAAGCTGAGAAGAATTGTTATAGCAGAAAAATGTTAAGTCCTCTAATCATTATTATCATTATTATTTATATTGGAGCAAAGGGGAACCCTAAAGAAAGACACGGGTACAAGAGATAGGATTATGGAAAATAAACACAACACAAAACCTAGCATTGTCCCAGCATGAGTGAATAATAGATGTGAGGCAGGAAATGCCAAGAAAATATCTCAATTTTGAAAGAATGAATATGCAAAGAAAATCATTCAAATTTTCAAAATGTATATGGAAATATACAGGAAGATTGAAAAATTCAAACTCATAATGACCATGGAAATAATTTAGTTCAATGGAGAATGTGATGGATTCTGAGGACAAAGTCTTACTTAGACAAGTCTCTGTCTCTGCTACATACATATACATACACACATATATGCATGTGCACACATAATGTATATACACATAGACTACATATATACACACATGGGTCATATATACATATATGTTCATGCATAAGTGGGTGTGTATGCTTCGAAACCAGTTTTTTTTTTTTTTTTCCATTTGTAAAATGAATAGAAAAAGCTAAATTGCCTATATGGAGGCCTTTTCCATCTTTCAATTCATGAGGACAAAGTAAGTTTCCCCACTATTTTTCCCTTTATCAATGCAAATTATTTAGATATCCATATATATATATATATATATATGTATGTATGTGTGTATATATATATAATATATATATATATATATATATATATATAATATATATATATATCACTTCTTTATCTCCCTGTCTTTATCTCCCTATCTTTCTGTCTCTATGTGTCTCTCTCTGTCTCTCACTTTCTGTGTGTGTGTGTGTGTGTGTGTTTGTGCATGTGTGTGTGTGTATGTGTGTGTGTGTGTGACACCCTTCCCAAAACATAACTATTTAATTTTTCTTCTAAATGCTGTATAGTGATTTAGCTCTTTTCTTCACTTCTCCATTATAAAAATCAGCCCAGTAAGATATATTTTTCCTTATTTCCAGAAAAAAGTGCTAACAATGGATTTTTCTTCAATTCTGAACATGGAGGTTTTTCATGTCTTGATAGTCAATATTTTCTCCATTTTTTTTGTTACTTCCCTAAAGAGGGATAAAATAAAAAATGAACACTCTAAGAAAACAGCATTCCTAATCCTATCCAAAGTACAAAAGAGAGTCTAAAATGATAAATCACGAATTTCCTGCTTCCAAAGATCACACCTTATTTGTCAATTTCATGGAGGGACTTACTTTAGAACATAAAATATGTTTGGGAATATAGTACACATACACTTACATAATCATTAAAATGGAAATTAATATCTTGGAGAACATAAGCTATTAAAAAATACATTCTGAGTTCAGCTGAAGGTAGTCCCTCCAGCACTTATAGAAAGTGAATTAATTAACACTCATTCTTCAATGTGTGTGCTTGCAGAATTGTAAAGGTGTAATCCAATTAAAAATATGCAAAAAATAGAGTAAGAAACAGAATCATAACAACTTTGGGTCCAAAGGATTTTAGTTATTCTGTAGCCCAACTTTACTTCCATAGCTGTAATCTCAGATATAAAATCAAATTGGAAAATAGTTAATTTTTTATAAAGTAAAAATAAAGTAAAAAGTTAAATTGGAATATAACTCATTGACTCTCAGGATAAAGCAGAACTTTCTATTAAATAGGAAGCTGATATAGTTCTATAGTTTCTGATTCCCTTCTCCTTATATACACATATTCATTTTGAGAATTACCCAATATCTTTCCTCTTTTCACTCTCTATGATCCAGACATAAAGGAGAAGTCTCTCTCTTTTACTCTTTCTCTTTCACTCTTCCACTCTCTTTTGCTGTGTCTCCATCTGCCTCCATTTCTCTAATTCTGTCTCAATCACTTCTCTATACACCTCCCTCCTTCTCTTCTTCCTTCCTCCCTCCCTCCCTCTTTTCCTTCCTTCCTCCCTCCCTCCCTCCTTTCCTACCTTCCTTCCTCCCGCTCTTCTTTCTTCCCTCCCTTCCTCTCTCCTTTCCTTCCTTCCAATCTTTTCTTCTTTCCTTCCTTCCTTCCATTATTTCTTTCATCATCAATTGATGTATATTTTTTCCCATTCCACCAAACACACTTTATTCTCTCACCTTGATATCCTTTTTTTCAAATTATTTCACATGTCTAGAAAACATGCTTTCCCTTATGGATTCTTATCCCTCCAAAAGAGTTAATTCAAATATTGTCAGTGCCTTAAGGAAGCATTTTTCCATTCCTTTTCTCTTCATTACCTTGGTTCTTCCTTCATTCAGTAATATCTTTTTCATTCAAACCACATAAAGCCTGTCATTTGTCAAATATCTAATGCATACATCATATAAAGTCTGTTGCATTTGAGACATTAAATTGTTAAATTTGGTCTGATAAGGAAGAACCAGGAGTCATCACTGAAGTCTCCAAAGAGGTAAATTTGGGCTTGATTAATGAGATCCCCACCCCCTTGTTAATGAGAGGTTTTTAAAGGTAGACCAAGAGACCTTGAATGGTGGAGAGTAACCATCATTGGAATTCTCAAGTAGAAGCTGAAAAACTACTTATTTTATAACTTTTAGAATTTATTCTGATTCCTATGTAGATTTTTCCTGAATGGCCATGACAATTCTTTTTGTTAAAAGTCATTGATTTATGATCCTTTCATGACTGAATTATAGTCATCTACAATTTATATTGATAGTATTTATGTTTCAACCCCTTTTGGTTTGTATGTTTCAGGTGGGAAGGGTCCATATTGATGATAGAATTTAATATGGGCAAACAAGATAGTTTACATTGCGTAATCTCGTTACAAGATGTTAATTTTATTTTATTTGATCAAAGGTATCAGAGTAATTGGCTGTGAGGATCTGTAAAGCCTATTCAGCCTGAATATAAAACTTTTAGCAATTCATTCTTAGTTCAGTTCAATTAATTGAATGGTCCAGTACAGTGATAGAAGATTTCATATCTGGAATTAAGGATTCTAGTTAGAGCTAAACCACTAAGAAAGAGCAGGTATTCTGAGAAGGAGAAAATTCTGTGTCATTTTTATTTCTATTAGGAAAAAAAAAAAGGAAACAGTGAGATATTCAATCCACTTAGTAATGACAAACAGAGACTCAAGAAGCAGAATGAAAGGTACATGAGGAAAAAAGTAGTTTTAAGGGACATGAACCATTAAGCCAGAAAAATAAAACTGGCTATGAATTTTCATAAAAAAAATTCTAGTAACAAGGAGTTGTGAGTTTATTCATTGGTATGTGTACCTCACTATATTTCTATCTTTGAACCTGTTTTTTCCATCAATGTGCTTATGTTTGTATGTTCACCACAGTACTTGAATTTAATCCTCAGGGTTATTGATGGAATCCTGAGAAGGAGATGAAGTACCTCCCTCTGGGACCCTGTTTCCCAGTACAAGAGGGAATTGGTAAAGTAGCCACTGGAGGGATGTTGCAAGAATAACCAAAATAAACATTTTTTTCCATGACCCAATAAACATTTATTAACCATTTGCTATGTGCAAGGTGCTTGGAATATAAATAAAAACTAAAAAGATCCCTGTCCCCAAGGAGATTATATCCAAATGGGGTAGCAACTAAATAAATAACTATATTCATACAAAATATAAAGCAATAAAAAATGATCTTATAGAGAAGGCACTCGCAGAGGAACATCCTGCATATGGTGGGATTTGAGTTGAGTACTGAAGGAAGCCAAGATTAGGAACAGAGAGTATTCTAGACATGGCAGATAGACACTATAAAGAAGGAGTCTGAAAATGGAGGGTCATCTATGAAAAGCAATAATGAATCCAGTGTAGAGAGTGTGGAGGAAAGCAAAATATGAGAAAATGAGAAGGGGGGTCGGGTCATGAAGGGCTTTAAATACTAAAAAAAACCCTGCATATTCATTACTGGAAGTGAAAGGCAGCTTCAAATGGGGGAAATTTGGGGAGGGGCAATCAGATCTATACTCTAGGAAAATCACTGGCAAGTGAGTAGAGGAAGATTGTCAAAGGGGTTACAACTTTAAACAACTTGGCCATTATCAGTCAAAAGGCCATTTCTTTCTTTAGGAATCTTGGAATCTAATGGAAGACATGAAGTCTATGCATTTATCATACCAAAGAATCAGGAAAAAATATATATTTTAGAATATTCCCAAGACCAGGTGTTCATAAAAACCTTTCTTATAAACTACTGGAATGGAAGGGAATTTGGCAATTTTTACCTTTATCTCAAAATTCTCAAAGTACTTCATAAATATCACCTCCTTTAGCTTCCACAAAAATATTAATGATTCTTACATTTTTAAGAGAATGAAATGGTGTAAGGATGTGAAGACACCTGCCCCATGGACACAAAATGAATGTCAGTGAGACACTGAATTTTCTTTTTTATAAATAAAGATTTTTATTTTCAAAACAAATGCATGGATAATTTTTCAGCATTGATCCTTGCATAGCCTTATGTTTCAGATTTCCCCCCCTTCCCCCAACCCTCTTCCCATATGTCAAGCCATCTGATATGTTATGTTAAATATGTTAATATGTTAAAATATATGTTAAATCCAATATGTTTAAACATATTTACACAATTTTGTTGCACAAGAATCAGATCTAAAAGGAAAAGAAATGAATAAGAAAACAAAATGCAAGAGAAGAACATCAAAAAAGGGAGAATGTTATGTTGTGATTAACACTCAGCTCCCATGGTCCTCTCTCTGGATATAGCTGGCTCTTTGTATCACTGAAAAATTGGAACTTGTTTCAGTCATCTCATTTTTGAAGAGAGCCATCTCCATCATAATTGATCATCACATAATCTTGCTGTTGTCATGTAAAATGATCTCCTGCTTGTGCTCATTTCACTTAGTTCATCTAAGTCTGTGTAGGCCTCTCTGAAATCAGAGTTGGTTATCCTGTTGGTTATTTCTTACAGAACAATAGTATTCCATAATGTTCATATATCACAAATTATTCAGCAGTTCTCTAATTGATGGGCATCCACTTAGTTTTTAGTTTCTTGCCATTACTAAGAGGGCTGCCACAAACATTTTTGCTCACGTGAATGCCTTTCCCTCTTTTAAGTTCTCTTTAGATATAAGCCCAGTAGAGACATTGCTAGATCACTGTTTGATAGGTCTTTAGGCATAGTTCCAAATTGCTCTCCAGAATAGCTAAGTTCACAACTCTACCAACAATGTATTAGTGTCCCAGTTTTCCCACACCCCCTCCAACATTCATCATTATATTTTCCTGTCATCTTAGCCAATCTCAGAAGTCAGTAGTGGTGTCTCAGAGTTGTCTTAATTTGCATTTCTCTGATCACTAGTGACTTAGAGCATCTTTTCATATGATTGGAAAATTTTTAAATTTTTTTCATCTGAAAATTATCTGTTCATATCCTTTTACCATTTATCAATTGGAGAATGGCTTGAATTTTTTTATAAATTTCAGTCAATTTTCTATATATTTTAGAAATGAGGCCTTTATAAGGAACTTAAATGTAAAAATGTTTTTCTGATGTATTACTTCTTTTCTAATTTTGTCAATGCATGTCTTTTCTAACTGGAAGTTAATCCCCATTTTAACTATCTCATATTGAATTTTCTTGGGACTATGTGCAGGATAGAAGAATCTCTTTACTAAAAAGTTCAATATGTCTTGGTATTCAATTCTATTGGACAAGAAAAGTCTTACCGCATGACAAGGACTATGCTAATCAACAGAGATACAAGGACAAGAACAACATAACCTAGTTAAGATGCTTATATTCTCCTGGGTGAAAATAAAATGTTTGTAAGTTAGTGTAAAGTATAAACAAAGAATTCAGGAGGTTCAGAGCTAGCTTTCTCTGGAGTCTGGAGTTTGAGCTTGAGCTCTCTCTCTCTCACTCGAGTCTCTATGGAATTTATTTATTTCAAGTCCTCCCAGCCTTTATATATCTTACTACAATTACCTCACTACAGCATACTGAGCATGTGCCAACTGTAAAACCATTACATCACCATAATAAGTACTAAGTATATGTGAACTACAGACCCATCATCTCATCAATCTCACTGAGTTAACACTCTGCTGTAAGTATCTTTGCTTCAAGGATACTTTTCTCAGAGATCCCCAATAACTGTGGTCTTCTACAAGGAGGGATAGTTGTTAGAACTAAATATTGAAAGACTGTGTGGAGTTATAGATTAATGATTGGACTTAAAATTTTACTATGTACTGGAATCACATAGTCATCAATTCACAATCTTATATTTAACTCTTAGTGTATTCCAAATGTGATGCTAGGTCTTGGGAATACAAAGATAACAATTAAACAATCATTGCCCTCAAGAAGTTTATAGTCAATCAGGAGACAATCAAATCACTCAAAAAGAATATAACAAAAATGCAAGATAATTCCAGGGAGAAGGACTAAGATGTTGGGGGATACAGACAGTTTTTTGCTTTTCATTGTGTATTCAGTTATACTTATTCATTCTGGATGGGGGATATGACGGAAAACAGAAAGTAGAGAATTGGCAATTTTTCTGCCTGGGAAGACAAGTGGATTAATTGGGTTGTCTGGAAAGAATAGTCTCAGTGAGTCCATTTCATTTCTCCAGAGGCTATTTTCATTGAATTAAAAATGTTCCACATTTGAATTCCCTGAATATGAGGTAGGATGAGTCTTAACTGCAAACATTAGACTCTCAATCACTGTTTGTTGAATTTGACTTGACTTAATTTAAATCTTACTTGATAGTGAAACCAATGGTGGAGAGAGAAGTGAGAGAGGAGAGGCAGGTATATGAAGATAAGAGTTAAGAAGGACTGCCGATGTGAGATCGATGAGAAAGGAAGATAAAAGACTCCATGGAATTATAATGAAAATTAATGGAGAATGGCAATTGGATTCACAAAGACCCAATTTATGCCCAACTTTTCAGGTTCACATATAAAAATAGATCTGCCCTCCATGGAGCCCCTGGCAATGGCTTATGCCGGTATCTTGAATTTCGCAAGGTACAGAAATCACAAATCACCTATATAGCATCCTTAAATTTGCACACGGACTCCTGCTCCTCTTTTACCTTGTATTATTCTTAATTCCTTGTTTGTAAAGTGCATTTTCTTTAAAGAAAATCGATAATCAATCAATAATCATTTATTAAGCACCTATCATATCCTAAATATTGTGCTAAAGGTTAAATCACAATTTGTTATGTCATCTCCCTGAAACTTTTCCAAATTCTTTTTTATCTTAGGAGAGGCTCCACTTGGGGTCCAATGGATTTCTCAAACTTGCAAAATTCAGAGAGAGAAAATATTTATTTAATTAAAAAATTCTCAGGACCTTCCATGACACCACAGGGGAAAAAAAAGGCTGCAAGAATGTTTTCTCTGGTATCTGGAGCCTCTTGCTCAATTCTTAAAATGGTCCTTATATACCTCTTGTCCAGATACTCCACAGGTGGTTTTTCAATTCAATTCATCTGGACACAAAATTAATCTAAACAATCCTTATGTTTTTCACAGTATGCTGGCCTAAAACTAGCAAAGAGAGGTAAGGGAAAAAAAAAGATAATTCAAGTTGCATTCAACAATCTCTATCTTTGGCTTATGACTTATTCTCAATACAATAAAATATACTATATTGTTGTATGTAATATTTTTAAATATAATGTCGCATCACATTCCCCCAGAATACATGTCATCTTAGGTAAGAAATTAGATTTATTTTTTAATTTTTCTATTCCCAGTAATTAGCATAGTCTGATATATAACACATATCACATACTAAGCACTTAATAGATGACTTGATCTATGTAGCATATCCCAGAGTAGAATACAAGGTCTTTAAGGACAATAACTCTTTAATGTATCCCTAATGTCAAGCAAAGTACATCTCACACAATGGGGTCTTTCCCTCTCCTTTCTCTCCCTCTCCCTCTCCCTCTTCCTTTCCCTCTGTATGTGTATGTGTGTGTGTGGTTCTCTATCACTTTTAATATGCTTATTATACAGTAGATATCAAGGCTATTCTCAATTCTCTCATTTGAAAAAGTACAGATAGTAAAGGCAATGCTGACAATTCAATTCCAAGAGTAACTATCTTCTACCTACTTGCTTTTGGCTTAGTTGTGTACTTATCATATTGAGATTTTAGCTTGTTTGTTTTTATTCTTGGAGTTTTAGCAAACATGAAATGTTGTATAGTGTACTTCAGGTAGTTAGATGCCATATTATTGTCTTCCTGAGTTCAAATCTGCCCTCAGACCCTTACTATATGTGTAACCCTGGCTAAATCACCTAATTTTGTTTGTCTCAGTTTCCTTATTGGATAAAGGAATTGGAGAAGGAAATGATAAAAATATTCCACTATCTTAGCAAGAAACTCAAATTGAGGGCATGAAGAGTCAGACATGAATGAAATTAATCAACAATAGCAATGAGCTTTAATGCATTCATCAATAAACAAGTATTTATTGAGTCAATTTTCTGTCAGACATTGTGGTAGTTAGTGAGGGAATCACTAATTAAAAAAAGAAAAAAAATCTTTGTATTCAAGGAGTTAACATTTAACTTAGTATTTATGAAATCTTTAAAAATCAGCTCTCCTCTTTGTGAATCAAGTTATATATCTGTTTTAAAAATGGGGAGGGAAGTTGAACTAAATCAGAACTAATGTCCGTTGTGCATCTAACTCTATCAAAATGCTGCAAGAATAAGATGAAAACCAATCATTAATCAATGATGATGCACGATTTCAAAAAAAAAAAATTGCCTTTCAAAGGCTTTGCCAAGTCTGTCACTTTTTAAAATCATGTTTGATTCTGAATATAGATAACATCCTCTCCATTAAATTCAAGTGAGTAAATCTCTGCCCACGAGAGAACAAAAAGACCTCCAAACAATAAAGGAAAATAAATAAAAATTGGAAACATGGGAAATATTTTTAGATTTTGAGAGAAGATTGGAAAAAAAGGTGAACATTTCAGGAGATACTGACATCTTCAAAGAGGTTTAGTCTTCAAGCAGAGCAAGGCCAAATCCCCTGTAGAAGAGGGTAATGGGTGCTTTTTCTTTTCCTTAATGGAATCACCATCTCCTCAGAGATGAAAAAGCTTTTCAAGATGGAAAGAATGACAGAGATTCCTTAAGGCCACTACTTTGATTTAAAAAAAATACTCTTGGGATTTAATCAATAAAAAAGCATATGAATCTAACATTGAACTCACTCTGCCTTTGTCAGACCAAGACAAATATCCTTGCTTTGTAATCTTCCTCATTGTCATCCATTGAAATGATCAAGAAAGGAAATTTGTCAACTTAA
Source organism: Antechinus flavipes (assembly GCF_016432865.1). NCBI lineage: Eukaryota > Metazoa > Chordata > Mammalia > Dasyuromorphia > Dasyuridae > Antechinus > Antechinus flavipes. The sequence goes on along the minus strand of NC_067399.1, from coordinate 14,127,518 downwards.
TAATTGTAGAATACTTAAAAATATTTATTTGAGGGATTTCTCCACTTTAATAATGTCTGATTGCCATGCCTGTAATTATCATGTACCTTATAACCACCTCTTGGTCTCCCTGCCTTTCTTCAAATCTCAGATCAAACCTCACTTTCAGCAATAGATATTCCTTTTCTTAATTTTTTTCTCTTCTGAAATTACTTTCATGTACTCAAATGTTTTATATATATGTATAAAGATATATATATATATATAGAGAGAGAGAGAGAGAGATACACACATGTATTTTATATATACAAATATATCAATCTGTATAAATGCTCTCTCTCCTTTTTAAAAGAAAGTTTCTTAGAGGTTTTTGTATCAGCAGTACTTAGCACAGTTCTTGGCACATACTAAATGTTTCACAAAGGAATTTTGTATTGGTTCATTGGAATTAGTCAGATTCCTTTTTCAGGGCATTTATTCCTTGTTCCTGTTCTGATACTGCAGGTGTTCTGCAGTGATTTAATATAGGCTCTTGGACAGTTAAGTCTCTCATGCTAATTTATCGTGCAAATGCATATGGAATAAAATATTGCAGCCTTACTGAATATCAAAGTAATTCATCACGATTAATAATATCACAATGGAGAATGGAGGAAGTAATAATGATTTGCTACAAGATGTAAAGACTCATTGAATAGTTTTAATCTTGCTACATTTAAATATTGAACTGAAAGTACGCTCAAGCATACTTGATAATGAGATTGGAGACTCATAATGATGCTATCAATCATAGATTGGGCCAGTTGTTATTGGTACAGTGGAACAGCAGCAGTCCTGGGCAGGTACTTTGATTGGATGTCTATTACAACCAGTCATCAGAGGATCATGGAATGAAAGATTCAGGTATACAGGAAACTTAGAGATCATGCAAGCCAACCTTCTCATTTACAATAATAAACAGGCAAAGAGAAGTGAAGTGTTTGATCGATGATTAATAAATATCTGAGGAGAGATTTGATCACAGATTCTTCGGAATTGATATCAATTCAACAAGGTATTGAGGCAGAAATATAAAGTAACATAGTAAGCATTTTTAAAACCTTTACTATGTGGCAGACAAAGTAGGAAGTTCTTGGGATACAAAGAAATTCAAAAACAATTCTTGCCTTCCAGGAATTCAAGTTACTGAAGGAGACATTTTTTAAGATGTAGATGAGGATAATGTAGATTACCTAGTTTAATAAATGATATTATAAATAAATAATGGTTATAGATGATATCCTAATAACACATTAAAATTTTCGAAACAAATTAAAATATAATTTCAATTGAATTTATACTGAAAATAACTCTGTAGTGTAAGTGCCATTATCATTTTATTTTACAGATGAGAAAACTGAGATTTAGCATTTTAATAAAATGCTAAGTATGAACATCAAAGAAAAATCCTATATTATAAATTCAAGTTTATCTTTTTTATCTATGAATGTCAAAATGTGTATGGTCAACCATCCAAGAAAACACAAATATACAAGAGTAATTTTGGTAAAACACACTAAAAAAAAATAAATAAGCACTTTACATCTCAAAAGTCAGATTAGTATAGTACAGAAAGTATTCCCCTTAATCAAAATCCCCTTATCAAAAATAAAATTTGACATAATTTTGAAAGTTATGTCAAAAATAAGAAAAGCATTAACTAATGACAGCCCATGGGCCTCAGTGCCTTTCCCTTGATGTTTAGGTAAATCAAAGCTGGACAGATCAACCTTCTTTGGCAAAAGTAGGTGAGGATGGATAATAGAAACCATTAAATGGGGAGAATTTATTATTTTTATTATTATTGTAACTAATATTCATATTAGATCAAGATCAAGGATTTTCCACTTTGTGATGCAAATATATGATCACATGGTCATTCATGATCAGTCTTCATCTTTTAATAAAATGCTAAGTATGAACATCAAAGAAAAATCCTATATTATAAATTCAAGTTTATCTTTTTTATCTATGAATGTCAAAATGTGTATGGTCAACCATCCAAGAAAACACAAATATACAAGAGTAATTTTGGTAAAACACACTAAAAAAAAAATAAATAAGCACTTTACGTCTCAAAAGTCAGATTAGTATAGTATAGAAAGTATTCCCCTTAATTTACACTGATATCTTGATATATCCTGATGGCATTTTTTCATGAGGCCATTTATTCTTTAGGAGACTAAGTTCGTTTATCTGAAAAGGAAGCCTATTAAAACATTTATTTCACAGGGTTACTATTAGGATAAGTTGGGATAATACATGTGAAGTACTTTAAAAACTTAAGGCACAAAATCCATTTCCGCTATTATTATTATTTATCAAATAAGAGGATTAGACTAGATCTCTAAGATTACCTCTGCCTCTGATTTTCAATGAAAACAAGTATTGTTAATCAAGAAACAGATTTTTTTTAAGTGTTTGAGCACTATAGAAAAATATGAGAATTACTCATCATAATGGGATGTAAAAGGATGCATGGATTGTGATTGTATCACCAAAATAAGAGGCAAAAGATTCTTGTGCTCTGGTAATGGCTACAAAATCCAAATTCAAAATGAGATAATAGGCCTGAAAATAAAAATGAACACAATAAAAGAGAGTAGGGAATAAATAGCAAAGTTAGGATCAGAAGCATGTTTAAAAAAGTTAGGGATAGGAAAATGAGAAGTGTCTCAAAAAAAAAAAAGCCAGAATCAGAGGGAAGTCATTTTCATAAGGGAAAAAAAAATTAAAAATAAAAACTTCCTCTAACTTTGTCTTCCAATTTGGCTCCTTAAATCAATGAATGGAAATAGAGGCTAAGTACAAGTTTCAGGGAAGTAGCATCTAGAATAACTGGACATTTGGGGACTTCAGTCCTTTTTATAGCATCTCACAAAATGAGTCCCAACATTTTTGTTTAGGGCTGTACATTAAGCAGGTGAAGAGACAGTGGAGGAAATAATGGACCTGATAAGATTTAAATACTATAATCTCAATAACAATATATGTTCAACCTACAAAATAAAGCTAAATTGCAAAATTCCCAATTCTGCTCTGCTTGAAACTTATTTATTTATTTATTGCTAGTGTTCATTGCGATATTCCTATGAAAAAGAAATTTTAAGTGTTACTAAATCTGTTTTACAGAACAGGACCATGAGACCCAATGAGATTCACTGTCTGTCTGTCTGCCTAGATAGATAGATACAGATATAGATATACAGGTACAGAGATGAAAAGACAAAAAGAAATATAGTGACAGATTGAGAGCATTGAGGTACACAGAATGATTTTGTTCATGATGATTTACTTTATCATTTTTTCTTCACAGAGTATATTGTTCACATGGGCAGATGACAGAAATCTATCACTGTATGACTGAACAACCAATATCATATAATCATTGACATTGTAGAGGATGGGATAAAGGACCTTGGAGAAATTTTATGTTTCTGAAATCCTGGGATTCTATGAAAGACAAAGAAAGAAATATGCCAAAAATGGGTTGTTTCAAGGCAGGATAACCACAAGATTATGATCCATTCCATAGTAACTAGTGAATACATCTATTCCATGAAAGGCTCCAATTTGCTTAAATTAGAGTATTTCCATCAATAAAATTGTCATTTAAAATTAATTCTGCAATATAAAATATTTACTAATATGGGATACTATATACAATATTTTGAAAAAAAGTCCTCAAAAAATAATGAAAACAACATAATGTTTCCATACTCGAGGGGTCAGGTCAGAATGTTGTTACTTGGAATCATAATTTATTTAACATACCTCATTGCCTCACCATTCTTGATCTCTGAGGTGTTTCTTAGAAAGCTTTTCTACTGAATCACACATAGTACATACTTAATGTTGAATGGGTGAATGAATGGAATATGAGATGAGCTCTTTAATGAATTTTCCATATTATTAATGTTTTATTGATTTACAAATCATAGAATTGTGGATTTAGTACTGGAAGCCAAGACTGAAAGACTTGGAGATGAAAAGAAACTTCAAGGTCATTGAGTCAAGTCACCTCACATTGTAGGTGAGGAAACAAGCCAAAGAGATTGATTTGTCTAATTTAATCGTGTCTGAGGCAAAATTTGAACCCCATTATGCCTGGATTTAAAGCCAGGAGTCTAGTAACTAAAGTACAAAGTCCCATTTAATCCAACTTCCCCTTCTTTTGTTAATGAGGAAATAGATACAGTAATCATTAAATCTTTGCACAAAGCCACACATATAGTCACACAAAAGGGATATGAAGAAACTTTGTGGTCACTATATCAGTAGCTCAATGTAACATCAGGGACCCATGAGCATATTAGCAAGAGTACATACATGCAATATAATTTGCAAGACAGTACAACAAAATCAGAGAATAATAGGTATAGAGGTAAAGAATCCATCAAAATTATCTGTACACACTTTCATTTTATAAATGTGGAACAGATATAGAGAGCATATATCACTTACCAAAGGTTACACATAAGTTGTAGAGAATGTTTACAAGCAAGATTTCATTTCTCCTTGAGATCTTTGTGGAGGGCATTCCCAAACCTTGCTCTCAATGTTTGTAAACAGAGGAACAGACTCATTGAGGCATTAATTGCTTTATGTATTGCCTAAAACTATGTCCCTGATTCCCAGAACTACTCCATTGTCATGTATTCTAGACCACATGCTCCTGAGATCCTTGTTTTCCCTTCCTTCTCAAAAAGGATTATGATCAGGGAGGGCTTCCATGACATGCAAGTGAGGGAGGGATGTGAAAAAAAAATCAGCTTCAATTTCTTCTCCAGAGTCATCAGCCCCCAGAGATATACTTCCTTTTATTCTCGTCCAAGTGTTTGAATTCTTTTCAGGGGAAAAAAAATGCATCATATGATTTAAGGTGAGTCTACCTCTTTGAATTTTCCCCTGTCCTCAGAACGATATAAAAAAGGATGTCATGCATGATTTAATGATTACTTCAGTGAAAACTAGACCTGAAGATGTTTTATGTAAATCAGCCGATAATACAGTTATTCTTGGAGTAGTAGTTGAGAAAAATTACAAAGGGTGAATACACATAAATAAATTTTCTCCACTTGGCCTAAATTTTCAAGGCAATCTCACAACTGCCAGAATGTAATAAAGCTCAGGGAAGATTAACGAAAGAGAAGCTCTCATTATACAACTCAGCTAATCAACATGCATACAATTATGAACAGTAAAGTGTGTAAGAAGTGTGATTCAATTCATTTCTATTCTAGTATGTTTAATAAATACCAACTATGAGCCAGGCACTATTCTAGGCACTTTGATTAAACAGGAAAAATAAATCAACCAGTAGACTTAGGAATCTTGCATTTAACTGAGAATAGGCCATGTATATTTTTAAGTTTACTATGCCAGTTAAATGAATTACTTAATTCATCAACAAACATATTTCATTTCTATTTTGTGTCATATATTTATCCAGGTACTGGAAGACAAATGGTAAATATATCCTGTTCTAAAAAATCATATTCTCAAGACTCCACAAGATCCCATTCCTCCAAGATCTTAATCTATTAAAATGAAAGGCATACATACAAGTACACAGACACACACATACACATATACATATGTATGTGTGTGTATATGTGTGTGTGTGTATATATATGCAAATGTAAACTAAAAAAAAAGTAACCCAAATTAATTTTAGTCATGGGGAAGAATAGTGAATGATTAGAAGCTGATTATTCAAAAAAATCTCCCATATAATAGGGGGCATTTTTATTAAAAAACTTCAGTCTTTACAATTTTCAAGAATTATCAAGAACCTATGCTTTGTTGAATTGCTTTTGAAGTTACTCATTTTTCTAGAATGAGGTAACACAGTAAGACTTTAGTGGAGAAAAAAAAAAGATGTTGTTAAACCAAACACAATGTTATAATGCTAATGTGTTTCCTTAAGAAAATTATGTTGTCTAGAATTTCCACTACAAGGGAGGAACGTGAGAAGAATAAGCATTTATTAGGCACCTACATGGATAGAATGCAGTGCTTGAAGTCAGGAAAACTCATTTTCTAAAATTCAGGTCTGGCCTCAGTCACTTAAAAGGTGTGTAACCCTATGCAAGTCAATTAACATTGTTTGCCTCAATTTCTTGTCTATAAAAAGAGAGGGGGAAGGTAATGGCAAAGCACTCCTGCATCTTTGCCAAGAAAGCAGCAAATCTGGTCACCAAGTTTTCAGGCATCATTAAAAAAATCAATTGAACAACAACAGTAATAACATGTTCCATGTTTTACATATATTATTGCATCTCATCCTTTCTTAAATCTTGGGAAATAGAAGCTATTGTTACCACCATTTTACATCTGAGGAAACTAAGACAAAAGAAGAGTGATTTGCCCTGGGTCACACAGCTAGGAAATTTTTGAGATATGATTTCATCTTGGGTCACCTATCTTCTGGACCACCCCTCTATCCATGATGTCACTGCATCAGAGTGGAAACAATACAGTTCACGTAGGATATCCTATATAACTTCTTCCTTATTACATAGTCTAAGATGGCAAGATAAATATGCAAAAAATATAATGCAATCAAATTCATTTCAAAGCTGTATTTTTTCTGGTTTGAAACTTCTTGTTTAATTTTTTTTTTTCAAAAAAACACATACCTCTTCTCTTTGTCCATATATTTTGCCATCGTACTATATTTGCATTGGACACATGTCTATTGGGAATGTATGTTGTCTTTTTTATGAAAGTTACTTGATTAAACATTTTCTCACATTATTGGAAAACTATGATAGGAAAGGATAATTATAATTTGCACATCAGCACCCCAGCTTAGATTTTCTTGAAATAACCATTTCCTTTGGCTTTTAATATAAGTGGTTAGAGGAGAATTATGGTAAGCATTTATCTAATTCTCCAGGGTGAAACTTATGCATGATACACTTTTCATTTGAATATCTATTTATTGATATTTTCATCATCATTGTCTTAAGTGTAGTATATAAGGGTCTTCAAACTCTAATCTAAAGGTCAAATACATAGACTTCTGTTTTTCATTCCCCTTGAAGAGAGCTTTCTTTCTTTCTTTCTTTCTTTCTTTCTTTCTTTCTTTCTTTCTTTCTTTCTTTCTTTCTTTCTTTCTTCCTTTCTTCCTTCCTTCCTTTCACTCTCTCTTTCTTTCTCTTTCTTTTTCTTTCCTTATATTTCCTTCCTTTTTCTTTTTTTCCCTTTCTGTCTTTATTTCATATGTCTGTAAATATATATATATATATATATATATATATATATATATATATATATATACTTTGTTTAAAATGTAAGGAAATGCCATTTGATCTGGAGTAGCATAAAAATGTGTTAGGAACCCCATGATACAATACCAAAAAAATCATAAATTAAATCCTGATTTGTAATTTTCACAGGTTTTTCAAGGTGTGAATGTTTAAATGTTCAAAAAATCTATAAACAGATTTATAGGAACTATAGCAATCAATTTTACTAAGTATGAAGATGGATGAATCAGTTAAAATGAGAGGGTTGATTCTATATCTCTTGTTTTCAATTTAACATTTCTCTTTCATATTTTTGAGTAGCAAACATATCTCTAAGGATAGCATATTTTTCACTTACAGAAAGGTATCAATTACCTTCACCAATAAAAGCACTACTTCTTGCTATCACCCACGTCAAAAAGCTTCTAAATCTCAAAATTAAGCTTTGAATTTGTCTTTCTTGATACAGTTACCATTTCAATTCTTCTTATTCCAATCACCAATTTTAAAAGAGAGAAAAAAACAAACCAACAAAATTATGTTTTATTGTGGAGGTACTGGATGTCTGTACAAGACCATTCGAATCCTGAAATTTTCTGAATCATTACACACATTGATGCAAAGGGCTCGAAATAGAAATATGTCATTAAAGACTATTCACCACAATGCCAGAATTTCCCCAAAGAATATTGACTTTCTTGGCCCCAAACATTCTTAACTTTATCTTGCATGAACTAGATTTTCTTCATTCTCCATGTTATGTGGCAGGATCAACACTATAGAAGATGCAATCAGCAATCCAATTGATTCACTGCATTTAAGAGACTTCTGTTTCTCATCAAAAGCATTGGTGCTCTGAATTTTCAGAGTTGGATAAGATGTCTGAGGCCAGAGAATACAACCAGCTCCTAAACAAGAGTCTCCTCTACTACATATCACACTATCAACCAATTTTGCTAGAAGCTGCCTAGTGATAGGAAACTCACGGCATTGTCAAATAGGTTAAGTTGGTTTATGAAATACAACATTGGTAAGAAGTTAGTATGGTACAAAAAGCCCATTTTCACTTGACATATCAGCACCAGTGGTGAGAAATCTATTGCATCAATTACCTGCTTTTCTTCTTATTTATTGCAGATACATGGTAATAAAAAAGGGGGAAATAAACTCATACCTCCTTATTGCATGCTATAATTTATTGCCTTTCCCAATTATTCAACTTTGGGGGTGGCAATGTTTTGTTACCAAGTGGCATCTGTGAATAAATCTCAAGTAAACATAATTGGAAATCATTGAGTAGAAAGAAGAGATTCTCCCAATTTAAGGAGTTTGTCCACCTCATCACTTTTTCTTCCCCTCGCTGTCTGAAATTCACGACTGCAGCAATAAAGTATAGATGAAATATTACCTTGAAGGTCCAAAGCTCTGTTAAAGTGCCAACATTCTTACATCAGTGCCAGGTTTACTCTTGTCATGTCACCTCCTCCTCTGCCCTCTCCTATTAGTCATTTCCAATTTTCTAATCACTATATGGGTAATCTAAACTTCCAGACTAACTTTCTTGAAGATCCATTGCCTTTGGACCACATACAATATTTAAGGAAGTTTGTACATGAACTGTGTGCTATGAGGAAGCAAAACTGCTCAATAATGAACTAAAAGAAATGCATAGAGACATAAGTAGCAACTGATATGTTTGCATATACACATATATATGTTTGTGTTTGTATATTTCATATGTATAGATGTATGTGTGTATATATAGGCATAGATTATACTATAATATGTATGCATATATGTGTATATGCATATGTATGCAAACATGCACATTTGTTTATGTTTGTACACATACATATACACATATATAGTGATCACACAGAAAAATGGAATATAGGAAAATAGAAAGTAGTTCAATTACAATGCATGATATTTTTATTGCTGGCAAATTTATATTAGCACATAAGTTATCATGTGAAATAAGTCTGCATTTGGGATAAGGACATGAAAATACGATTAATTTTATTCTCGCTATCAAATAGTTATACTCAATTGTCATCCTCTGTGTTTTAAAGATTAAAGTTTAATATCAACTAAGACAATTTTGTTGGTAAACTATCCCTTATATATCCAAAGCCAAATCAAGGAAAGGAGGAAGAAGAAAAAGCAAACAATGAAGGAAAAAAAGAAAGAAAATATGAGGAGGAATATAATGAGGAGGGGGGTGAAAAAAAAAAGATAGTATTGGATTCTACTTTGGAGTGAGAAGATATAGTTTTAAATTCAGCATTGCTACTTGCTAGTTTTATGAAATTAAGTGTTTATTTCTGCCTTTAGAACTTCAATATTTTTGCCTGGAAAAAGGAACTAAAATAATTTGCTTTTTTAAACTACTTAGCAGACATTATTGTTCTAAAATTAGATAATTGATTCAAAGCATGTTTTTGCTAGAATGATCTATAGAAATATAGTGTTTGTTATCACAATTCATCCTTAATTAGGGCAATAGTAACAACAAAAGTACTTTTGATGATGATGATGATGATGATGATGATGATGATGATGATGCTATTATGGGAAAAAAAGTATTTGAGGTGCTGCTATCCTATAATTATTTTTGTTGAATTTCTATTATCCCTTCGGGAATGGTTTGAACCACAGTCTTTTTTTCCAATAATAAATAAAAGTTCACCATAAAAAATGACTTAATACATATTGTTTACTAATTACCAACACAATATCTTTTCTAGTAGAGATGAGATGATTCTATTAAAATTTATGACCAGATAATAGCCTCTGTAAATGCTAATGGTAAACAATTAAAAACATTTTCCACCTCAAAGGAAACTACTCTGGGGTACTTTCAAAAGTTTGAGATCATATGTTTTCTTTGACAACTTGACTTTTATCAAAATGTTTTGCATAATTTCAAAAAACAAGGTTTGCAATTAGCCAGCAAGGGAATCTTCCAGAGATGAGTACAAGGAGTAAGATTTTACTGTCTTGAAATAAATTAGCTAAACTTAATATACTAAATGGACTTTGTGTCTTGAAGACTGGAGGACATCAGAGCATGCTAAATAGGATCTCTTCCCCTCTCTTTGACTGAAGATGAAATGAGAACAAAAGTTTCTACAGTCATTCAAACCAGAAATAAAAATTATTGTCCATAATCTTAAATTCTATTAGTAAAATTGGTAATAATGAAATATGAAGCATTGTTATATATGTTGTAGAGTTGTCCTATCTTTTTGAAAATTTGTATATGTCATGTTGTGTAATGACTTTTATTGGGGTTCAAAAGATAAACTTTTGGAGGTAATAGTATTTTATAGTTCATTTAAAGTATATGCAGAGTTTAGTCAAACTTTGAATATTGTTACAAAATACTTCCAGAATTGTTCAACTAATGTACAGCTTTACAAATAGTCCTTCAATTAGCTTGTCTTCAGACATTTCTTTTAAAAACAGACATTTTCGATTTTGTTATCTTTTACAATGGGGTTAGTATGAATAAGAATCTTGGAGTTCATTCAATTTGGTGTTATTATTATTAATTATCATTTTTATAATATTTTACTAAGTTCTTGGTATATTTTATTTCTTGTTTGAAAAAATTCCTGTCCATATAGATCAGCCATTCAATTAGCATTTATTAAAAATCACTATGTGCTAAGTTCAAAGACTAAAGAGAAACACAACGCTTCAGAGGAGAGAAAGGCATAGATGTGAAAAATGTTACAAAGGTCAAAATAACCAGTTTTTGACTAATTGCATATGGAGGGAAAGAGAATAAAAAAGTAGAGCATGACATCTGGATCAGAAGCCAAGATAACTGGAAAGATTATAGTAACTTCCATTTTAAAAGAAGTATTATGAATATGCCAGAAAACTTCTGGCAGACCTTGAAGTTCAGTCTGGGATATGGGAAGTTGAAAGTATCTATAGGATACTGACTTTGAGATGTCTCATTGGAAGGAAGTTAGGAGAGAGACTAGAATTCAGTTAGGTAGACCTTAGAATTATCCATATCAAATCTTAACTTGTGGTTCATGACTCCATATCAAGGGTCATAGCTAAAGATGGTGGTTGAGAATATATGATTTATTGTGTCAATTTTAATTTGTATGCCTATTTTATGAAACTATATAGGTAGGCTCATGTGAAAATATACCAGGTGAAAAGGGATCACAAGTGGAAAAAAATAAGAAACCATGATCTACACAGATGATCATTGAAATTTTATAGAATGATGAGAATATTAACTGAACTTTCATTACTTGGGAAGAAAAGAGGATCCAAGAGAGAGTCTTCATGGTCTCCCACAGTTAGCATGTATGATATGGGTGAAGATCCAGTAAAAGGAAAAGATTGAACAATGAGACAGAGAGTATCAATAACACAATGATGATCAAAATTTCACATTCTATAGATAGAATGAATTTGATAATTATGAGAAAATTACTAATTTTGAACTGAGCAGTTTTAGTTAAAAAATCATGTTAGAAGTCAGATTGATAAACGTTTAGAAGAGGGAATGGAACAATGTAATAATAATCAGGCTTTGAAGGAATTTAACTACACTATTAAGGATGATAATCAGGAATAGATGGATCAATGGTGGTTTGGAAAAATTGGCTTGAGAAGTAGGGATCACTGAAGGGACAACAGGAAGATGGGATTGAATAGGATCACTTTTGAATTTAAAAAAAAAAAGTATACCTTGTCAAGAAGACAATGAAACTCTTCATGTAACATGGGGTAAAGGAAGACATAGGGAAGGAGAAGGTATGCATCTGGTATTATGAAAGGGAAAAAGTGAACTTACTTTACTGCCTCCAAATTTTTCAGTGAAATACTTCATGTATTTATAACAGTCATACACATATTTTGGATACTACACAATTATCAGATAATTTGTTTGCACAGATTTTTCTTCCCATGGTAAACTAATTTTTAAATAATTTTCTTACTTTTTATTCTTATCTTCAAGAATTCTCTTTTTCTTCTAGTATAAAAGAGCCATTTCCCTACTTGGTAAGCTATCCTTACAATCTGATTTCATATTTACAATTCATCATTCCCCCCTCCAAATTTCCTAATTCCCTACCTACCTTGTCAAATATATCTCCATCTGCCCAGTTTTTCAGAATAGCAAGCTTTGACTCCTCAAAATTTCTTATTTCTCCTATACAATCTGTAGTCAAGCTTGTCAATTTCAGCCTTGCAACATCTTTTTTAATACAGTGATTCCATTCTTATACAAATCCCCATAATCTCATGATTTCAAGATGACAATAATCGGCTGGCAGGTCTGCATACCTAAAGTCTCTTCCTCCTCCAAATCATCCTCCCTTCAACCATGAAAGTGATTTCCCTAAAGTGCAAACTCTTCCTTGTTTCCCTTCTAACCAATAAACTCAAGGAGTTCCCTGTTATCTCCAGGATCAAATCAAAAATTGTTTTATATTAAAAACCCTGCTGAGCCAAACCCCATCCTATCTTCCTATCTTTTTTGCACCTTATTTTCCATAATCTCTTGATTCCAGTGAGACCAAATTCCTGGCTGTTCTATAAACAAAACTCCATCTCTTCATTCTGGTCATCTTTACTGGTCATCCCCATGCTTGGAACATTCTCCATCCTCAACTCTGTGAATTGATGTCCCTGGCATCCTTTGGCTATAATCTAAAAATCTGTATTTAACAGGAAGCTTTTCCCAAACTCTTTTAATTCTAAAGCAATTCCTCTAGTAATTGTTTCCTACTTCTCCTATAACTTGCTTGTTTGTATAGAATTTTCTTGTACATTGTCTTTCCATTAGATTGTGAGCTCCATGGTGGAAGGTGCTATTCTTTTGTATCCCTAAAGTTAGCTTTGTATCTGGGGCAGAATGAATGCTTACTACATGGTTTTCGTTGATGGGTTATTTCCCAGATTGATCACACATGACTCTCATGGTCATTTCCTTCAAGTTAAACTCACCTAGACATGACATCCATGACACAGCCCATGCCTGATATGTTCTCCATCATCACCTTTATTGCTCAGCATCTCTAGCTCTTTTTTTTTTTTTTGATATTCATCTCAGAAGTACCTACCCAAAGAACATACTTCACTATTACTTTATTTACTTAAGTGTGACCTGTGACAAAAAATCATTTATTCAAATTGTGAATTTACCTGAATTTATATTGATTTTTGCTCTTTTATTTTTTCAGTATAATGGCTTGAGAGCCAAGGCCAAGTTTCATTTAATTTTTGGACCCTTTTGTTTAGCATAGTAATTTGAATGCAATATGTGCTTAAGAAAACTATATTGAACTGTAATTAATTGAAATAAAAGACATTTTGTAGCAAAAAAGAGCAACGATTCTATATAGAAAAGTGCTGTCGGCATCCTGGCTCTAACACTTATTAGCTCAATTACTGTGGGACAATTAGCTCACTTTTCCAAGTTTTAGTTTCCCTATCTGAAAGTGGGAATAATATTTGATCTATTTCTTCTAATAAAATTCACCATTTTGAACATATTCATTTTTTTTAGTTTAATTCTTTTATTCAACTAAAAGCATTTATTTAATATTTTCTCTGTTCCAGGCAAATATTCAAGTAACTGGGGATACATATAAAGATAGAACTTAAAGAGTGTTTTGTTTCAAGAAAAATATATCCTAATGAGGGGGAAAAGGGTTTGACAAACTTTGTAGTAATATATTAACAGCTATCAGGAAAATACATTTCAAATTTAATGATTTATTAATTTACTATAAAAAATAAAATAATACAACAAATTATAGGCTTATCATTTGACAAGACCTCTGAATTATTTTGTTTTGTTTTTTTCCTGACATCCATACCAACCTTCCTCAAAAGATGTTTGGAAAAAATTATGGATATTGCAATATACTTCACCAACCAGGGCATCATTAAAAAATGAGGCTTAAAAAATATGGTTCTAAAGGTTAAAAAACAAACAAACAAACAAACTTCACATATTCAGTCTAGACATGGGTTAATAGTGTGTGAGTTCTGTTCTTTGTAAAAAGTTTATTGATATTTTAAAATTCATATTCTGGAAATAAATTTATTTTCATTTCTAGGTCTATGAAATTGATTTGGTGTCCTGTGACAAATAACTAAGCTTCACTCCAGCAGTTGTGCCCAGGGCAGCTCATTAAGTATTAAGCATTAAACAATATCCATCTCCTTCATGGAAATGCCCAGTTTAATTTAGGACAAATGAAGGAAACAAGATTAGAGTAAGGTCTTGAACAGGGAGAAAAATATTGCAATTCCAAATATTCATTTCATGAATTCTAAATCTCAGGCCTCCAACTCAATGATACAGTTGCACAAACTACCAGTTTTATATAGATAAGGGCTTGTTAGTAAGTATTAGATGCCTAAATACTTTGCTCTTTAGGGTTAACATGATTGAAATATGTAAGTCACCTACTATGGATTGAACATTTACAAGGTTGTACTCACATGGGAAATTATACCATGCCCTATAAGCAGGCTTAAGGCCTTGTATTTACTTTTGGTATATTTTCTAAATGAGTATTGGATCACAGAATCTCAGAGCTGGAAGGAATTCCATTGGTCATTAATTTCAAAACACACATAAAAACAAATTTCCCACTAATGTACAAAGCAAGTGATAAGTTGCTTGTGCTTTAAAATAGCCATCCTGACTCCAAACAAACGAACACATGGCAGGACAAATCTTATCCTGAGGAAGTTATTTCCTACCTCATGTGCAAATTTACTTCTCTACCTAATGTTCCACTTTCTTCTGTTTGGAGTAGAACAAATAAAGCCCAACCCTTTGCTTATGTGATAGTTCAGCACATAGACGACTCAGGCTTCCTTTAATTCCTAATTAAATTCTTAATATTCTACAGGAAGTCTTTCCAAATCCCTCTAATCTTAGTGCTTTTCCTCTATTGATTAGAGAGACAGATATATGCATATCTAAATAAACACATAGATATATATACATATGCATATATACACATGAATGTATATATGTATATGTGTAATACATGTGTATATGTGTGTATGTATACACGTATATGTATTCTGTATATAATGTGTATGTTCATGTATATTTGTTTACATGTTGTCTTCTCAGATGAGTTCCTCAAGGGAAGTCTTTTGCCTCTTTTGTGTCTCCCCAAAATTATAGCACAGTGCCTACCAAATAGTAGTTGTTTAATAAATGTTTATTGACAAACTGTAGAAATATATACACTTTTCATCAGAAAAAAAATCAAGGTTTGTATTCATAAAGCTGAAATTTTATTCTCAAGTGGAAAACTTTACATTTTTGCCTACTGGATCTTATTTTATTACATTTAACACAGTGCTCTAATTTGTCAATAATCCATTGTGTTTTCTGTTATCTATGTATTAGATACCTCTCCCGGATGTATTTTATTGGTCAATCTGATAAATAATTACACTAGACCCCTTCATTTCTGTGTTTTTGAATTAGCTATCCAATATATATTGAATACACTCATTCCTTACCTTTATTTAACTCTCTTCTACTCAAGGAGCAAGTAAAAAAAAAAAAAAACACAACAACAACAACTTACAACTTTTTTTCTCTCCCCTAACGGCTACTGCCTTCCATAACTAAATTATGTTTAACTATCTCTATTCCTTTGTAATTTACACTGTCTTTATTTACTCTTTGTGAACTTATGAAATTCTCCATATAAAGCTCCTTCCTCAACTAGCACTATCATTTTGTCTTTTCAGGAGGAAATGGCTATTTCTATTCTCAGGTTTCTAATAGTGTTACTCATGAGCTACCATTCAGTGTCCTCTCTTTTGCTATTTAGTCATTCACATTAGATTATTTTTAAAACTGTTTAATCATATAACATTAAAAATTGTTAAAGCAAAACTTTACTATAACAGCACTCCCTTTCCTGCAAAATATTAGAAAATACCTCTGCCAATATAGGTAATGTCTAGAAGGCAAAAGTAAACACTCATGACCAAATTAAATTGGTTCAATAATCCCTGCTCATTCCCCAGTCCTATTTCTATCTTTGATAAACACAGAGTTCTGTCTCTTGAATGTCTACATAACAAAGACAAGTCCAAAAATTTCTTCCTTTAGTGTTGGACTTTGAATTTCCAAATTGGCTTCTTATATCAAATCTAACTAGCTACTTAGCCTCAGTAGTTGGGACCAATTTTCTTCTATCATTCATAGAACAGTTCCTGTGTTACATACCTACTTTGTTCCAATGGTAAAAACAAAGAGGGAAAAAGCACTTCACTCTTTCCAAATTGACTAAGGATTGATTAGACCCTTAGTTTAAAACTATGGTTCATAGAATCAGTCAAGATATCTTCTTATGTTTAACTGGTAGACTCAAACCCTGGTATAAGAGTATATAAATTAAGTTTTCTGATAGAATGGCAGCTCCACATAAATAGATTCTCATTTTGTCTGTGTGTATCTTCAATGACTAGTTCATTATATGGGCTAAAGAGATTCTTACTGATTGGCTAGTAAGGGTATTTAAACTTTTCCTCACATTTATTCAACAAATCAATCTTTTCCTTGAATTTATCTATCTACCTATTATCATTGTTCTCATATTAGAAAAAAAATGACAATAATTACAGGGATTGTCATTGTTGCTATTGTAGTTGTTCCTCTTGTTATTAAAATGTGTAGTTCTACTGGGATAATAAAATTCATTATGAAAATATTTAGGCCAGAACAGATCAGCAAAAGTCACATTATTCATAGTCACAGATAATTATGTCTATCACTGAGCAATTAAGGGACTTGTCCACAGTTACACAGTCAGTTCATATTGCAAAAAGGACTTGAACCTATATCTTTCCATATTCCTTTGCTAGCACTATACATATGAATGGACTAATGGCTTTTGTATTTATATAATAATGTCACATTCCTTTACTTTTTTCTTCTTTTGAACCTCAGAACTACTCTGGGATGCAGATAGATACTAGAATTAATTTATTTTTATTCCAAATTACTGTTTTCATTGATTACCTTCTATATTGGGAGGTGACTGTATGGATCTTTGATGGATTTTGTTTGTAGTAGTATCAGGTCTAACACCAATTTGAATGAAGCTATAGCAGCATATAACTTCATGGATTGTGGTGTCATTTAATAAGATCTTACATCCTACAAGCCAAAAATATAATTTAAATAAAAATAGAATGATGGTTTTGCTGGCATGAATATGTTGATATGCTGAATCACCTAAGTGCCCTTTAAGAAAGATGGATTCACGTAAAGTCAGTGATCCTTAAATTAATGAAACACACTGGTCTCAAGTCTGCAGTGCTATCCCTGCGTCGCTCTCTAGGGAAAGAAGTCAGGTTTGGCTGTGTCTTAATATACCAAATATCATATCCACTATCATCTGTAACAAGTTCCATGCCCTTCATGGCTTGCCTCCATTAGAAATTGGATGGGACTCTCTAAATATGCAGAGAAAATATGGCTTTAATTATTAAAAAAAAAACTCATTTTCTAATAGAAAAAAAATTTTTTTCAAATAATTTTAGTAAGTTATTTCATGTTATAAACTCTTTACATTTAAAAAATTGAATATGCTAACGACACATTAAATACATATAGAGAGACAAACCCAATATGAATATTCCCATGTACAAAGGAAGCAAAAAAAAAAAAAAAAGGATTACATATTGTGGTGAGCTTTTTCTTCTCAAAACACAGCCAGGTGATAAAAGTTCAGATCTTTTATTATATCCAATATAGCCCGGTTAGCTTAGAGGCCTATCTCTCTGCTTGGTTCCAAGAGCTCTCTCCAAATGTCTTTAAATCCAAAGGTCTTGTCCTTCAGCCTCTGCCTCTGCTGTCTTCAATCCCCAGCCAGCTCCAGTCTTCATGCCATTCCGGTGAAAATCCCCCAAAGTGCTCTGTGTCTGTTTCTTTTATACAAGAGGGAGGAATTGTGGATACGAGAGAGAGGGATTATGGGTTTTCTCCCATAGTGCTCTCTGGCCCAAAGAACTTCAAGGGAGGTGTGAACTCATTGAACTCCAATGAGTAAAGGTGTGGACACAAGCCTTGTATTAATTAGTTCTACTTAGTACCTTGTTTCAGGTTCTGCCCAAAACATCTTCTTGTAAGATTAGATCAACTCTAATTACTTAGCAGTTAGTAAGGATTCCAACATCTCCCCCTTTCTTTTGTTTTAAAACATAGGGGGTTTCTGAGGGGGTACACATAAATCCATCAATATGGGCCAGAACTTTGTAACAGATATACATGGTATACATAAATCCATCAATATGGGAGGCATTATACATAATTTACAAAAGCACACAGCAATATAACACAGGCTAGTGGTAATGTAACAAATAACATGAATCAACATGAAAATTTAACTACTGCAAAAAGTCTCATCAACAATCTTTCATCTCAAGAAATCCAATGATTCTTGCAATTGCTTAAAATACATAAGCACATAGTAATATAACACAGGCAAGTAGTAATGTAACAACATAAATCGACCTGAAAATTTACAAATGTCCATAAGTCCTAGAAATAGTCCATAAGGAATCCATTGTCCATTAGTTCATGCGCCAGGAATCTAATAATTCCTGTAAGCTCTGAAGTACTGCAAAAAGTCTCATCAACAATTTTTCATCTCAGGGAATCCAGTGATTCTTGCTGGTTTTTCAGGAACTGAAAGCTGAAGATTTTAAAGTTCTTTTGACAGTCTCATTGTTAGCCTTTTCCAGCTGTGGAAATATAAGCAGATCCTCTTCCCCAAGCAATTAACCTAATTCCCTTCTATTTACCAAATTTGGGATTTCTTCTCCTCATCTGGTAATTACATTGGAGTTGTTTGCATTGGATATTGTCTTGTTGTCTTAAAAGGCCTGTATTCTTCCCAACTGTAATCCTGATTGCTTTTCTGTTGGTTGATGACATCAGAGTTCTGAATTTCTAAAGTCTCTCTGGGTGTAACCTCAGCTGCTATCATGCCCCACCTGTCCTTTGATTGATACTTTAGAGCTGGGCCCTGCCTCTCATTCCTCTGGGTCAATATACATTTAGAGGCCCAGTGAAAGCCTCGATTACATTTTGGACATGGGGTTTTGGGTTTTCTCTCACCCTGTCTTCTCACTCTATCTCCATTTCTACATTGAGCTCTCAAATGTCCAATTTTTCCGCAATGAAAACATCGACGAGTTTCTCTAGAATTCCTCTGCCAAGAAGGACCTTGTCTTTCCATGTTCATCATAGTCTGGGCATAATAAGCATTTGTGCCCACTGTGGCACAGCGTCTTATGATTTCCTCTAAAGGAGCGTCTTTGTCTAGCCCCCATATAATTCTTTTGCAAACCTCATTGGCATTTTCCTTAGCCAAATGTCTAGTCATTATTTCTGTGGCTGTATTATTTCCAATGGTTCTTATTACAGCTGTTTGTAAACGTCCCACAAAATCTGCAAAAGGTTCATTGGGACCTTGCTCTATTTTTGTGAAAGCATTATTTCCATCTTTCTGTCCAGGGAGAGAATTCCAAGCTTTTATTGCAGCCTTAGAAATTTGCTCATACACTGTTATGGGATAATAAATCTGTTCTGAACTCTCTGCATACTGACCTTCTCCAGTTAGTTGGTCAAAAGCAACGTGTACAATAGCTCCTGTTTGCTTATTGCATTGGGCTTGAATCCTACATAATTCATGAAACTCCGAAAGCCACAATAAATTTTGTCCCGGTTCTAGACAAGTTTTCGTTATGGATTTCCAGTCATTCGGGGTTAGGATTTCATTAGACAAATTATCCAGTAACATCTTCACATAAGATGATGTAGCCCCATAAAGAGTGCAACTCTTTTTCAAATCTTTAATTTTTTCCAAATTAAAAGGAGTGTATTTTCTCTCTTTTTGACCTGAGGAGTTGAGCTCTTCAATCACAGGATATGCATTTATAAAATCAGATATATCTTCTCCTTCATTTTTTGCTTTAATTAATGCTTTTTCTAATCTTGTCAAATTCTGCTTTACAGGAGAAGCTGACTGTGTTTCTGTCTCTCTCCCTCCCCCTTGTTCCACCCATGAAGGGTTAATTGTGGGGGGAGGGTCATGAGATGTGGAATCACCTAATTCCTCCTGCTGTGAAGTATCATACTCAGAATTGTAATTAACTCCATTCTCATCTGATTCGTCCTCCTTTTCACCTAGTAAAGTTGGCACTTCCTCCTGTACTTTCCTTTTCATCATTCTATCACTTAAATAACTTCTTATAGCCAATTGTATTACATTATATGTATTAATTATTGAGTTAGGCCCATTTTTATCATAGAATTGACAAAGATCCTCTCCAACCAATTTCCATTCATTTAGATCTAATTCCTTATCAAGAGAGAAACAAGGACATATGTCCTTTACAGTTTGTAAAAGTTCAGTGATTTGCTGTAAACTTATAATTAAACCTTGGCTTTCCATAACTTTGACAATGCTCTCTAAACATTTTCCTTGAACAGAAACAGGTTGTTTTCTAAATATCTGTCCCATCTTAGCTGAAATTCTACTTTAACTCTTCTAACAAAATTTCTTTGTTGCACTCACCCTAATTTCTGGGTTGAAGTCTTTTCCACTGGATCAGGATCAGAGGCTTTTCCACTTGAATCAGGATCGGGGCTTTTCCACTTGAATCAGGATCGGAGCTTTTCCACTGAAATCCACTGAGGGGTCTGTTTGCCCCACGTTGGGCGCCAAAATGTGGTGAGCTTTTTCTTCTCAAAACACAGCCAGGTGATAAAAGTTCAGATCTTTTATTATATCCAATATAGCCCGGTTAGCTTAGAGGCCTATCTCTCTGCTTGGTTCCAAGAGCTCTCTCCAAATGTCTTTAAATCCAAAGGTCTTGTCCTTCAGCCTCTGCCTCTGCTGTCTTCAATCCCCAGCCAGCTCCAGTCTTCATGCCATTCCGGTGAAAATCCCCCAAAGTGCTCTGTGTCTGTTTCTTTTATACAAGAGGGAGGAATTGTGGATACGAGAGAGAGGGATTATGGGTTTTCTCCCATAGTGCTCTCTGGCCCAAAGAACTTCAAGGGAGGTGTGAACTCATTGAACTCCAATGAGTAAAGGTGTGGACACAAGCCTTGTATTAATTAGTTCTACTTAGTACCTTGTTTCAGGTTCTGCCCAAAACATCTTCTTGTAAGATTAGATCAACTCTAATTACTTAGCAGTTAGTAAGGATTCCAACAACATATGAAACCAAACACTATGTAATGAAATTTAATTTTTTTTATCTCAATAGCTTATCTAAAAAGCTATTAGTTTCTGAATTCAATTTATGAGCTTGGACAATGAGGGCAATCATATGTAAAAACAAAGTGTACCTTATGCCAAAACTAATGGCAGATATCAAACATAGATTGCTAGACTTAGAGTCAGTAATAAATGGGTTCAGATCCTACCTTAGCCACTTGTTAGTTGTGTGACTTGAGTGAATAAGAGAATGTTTCTCAATCTCTCATGTGCAAAATGAGATTTCATTTTGTGATTTTCAAATTTGGCTTCAGTCACTTACTAATAATATGACACTAGTCAAGTCACTTAAACATATTTGCCTAAGTTTCATCATCTGTAAAATCATTTGAAGAAGGAAATGATAAATCATTCCTTGTCTTTGCCAAGAAGAGTCTGACTTGATGGAACAGTAACATCTTACAGGGTAATGAAGGTCAGATTACATAACATCAGTAAAGCATTTTGCAAACCCTGAAGTACACCAAGGTTGCTGTTATATGGTAACATCTGTGCAATGAAAAAAAAAGTCTAGGATTTGGAATCAGAATCCATAGGCTCAAATAGAGGCTCATTAATTTACTTTCCTTTAGGAAAATATGTTTACTTCTTTGAGACTCACTTCCATCAACCAAAAATGAAAGAGAAGAACCAGATGCTATCTCAATGGCTTTCTACCTTTAAATTTAGGATACTCTAAAATATTATGGTCCTCATTTTACTTCTCTTTAAGATGGGGTAAAACATTAGATGAGCCACTGAATTACTTTCAGGACCAACATGATGATGCTATTTTACCAGGATACAAATATATCGGAGTACCCTAAACTAACATGTGAAGTTCCCCATGCTTGTAATGTTCTGATTCCTCAACTCTGTTTCCATCCATTGATAAACATTGATGGAAATACTGGAAAATTGATGTCAGAAACTTAGCATAGACCTACATCTCATATCCCATACCGAAATAAGGTCAAAGGGTTCTTGATTTGGTCACAAAGGATGATACCATAAATAAATTAGGGGAGCAAAGGATAATTTAACTATCAGATCTTTGGAGAAGAAAGCACTTTATGATTAAAAAAGAACTAAAGAATATTACAAAAGGCAATTTTGGACAACTTTGATTACATTAAATTAAGAAGTGTTTGCACGGAAAATATTTGCAGCACCCCTTTTATAGGGTCAAGGGACTGGAAACTAAGTGGATGTCCATTAGTTAAATAATAGTTGAATAAGATATGATATATGAATATTATAGAATACTATTGTTTTGCAAGCAATGATCAGTTATTGTTTTATAAGAAATGATTATTTTTATAAAAAAATATTTCAAATTGGCCTGGAAAAACTTGCATGAATTGATGCTGGATGAAATAAGTAGAGCCAAGAGAATAATATACATAGCCACAACAAAATTTTAGGAATACCAATTCGGATGAACAAGGTTCTTTTTAACAATGAAGTGATTCAGTCCGTTTCCAATAATCTTGTAATGGAAAGATCCCCACCATGTACACTCAGAGAACTGTGGGGAGTGAGTATGGATCACATTATAGTATTTTCAATCTTTTTTTGTTATTTGCTTCCATTCTGTTTTCTTTCACATTGTTTCTTTTTTATCTGATTTTTCTTGTGTAGCATAATAACTTTGGAAATATGTATAGAAGAATTGCATGTGTTGAACATATACTGACTAAATTGCCATCAAGGTGTGGAGTGGGGGAAGGGATGGAAAAACAAATTGCAACACAAGGTTTTGCAAGGGTGAATGGTGAAAATTATCTATGTACATATTTGTAAATTTAAAAGCTTTATAAAAAAGAAGAAAAATTCTTGTCCAAAAAATCCCCAGCAAAAACAAAAGATTAAAAGGGAAGTCCAAAGTTGGGAAAAAATATTTCCAGACTGTTTCTAATAAAGGTTTACTTATTTCTAAAATATATTAAAAAACTATCAAATTTATAAGATTACAAATCATTCCCCAATTGACAAATGGTCAAAGCATATACACAATTTTCAGGCATCTTAGTTATAAGAAAAAAAAAATGGTCTAAATCACTATTGATTAGAGAAATGCAAATTGAAACAATTCTGAGGTACCATCTTATGCCTCTCAGATTGGCTTAGGTGGCAGCAAAAGATAATGATAAATGTTGGATGGCATGTGAGAAAAGTGGGAAACTAATATAGTGGTGGTGAAGTTGTGAAATTATCCAAAAATTCTGGAGAACAATCTAGAACTATATTCAAAGGACCATAACATTGTGCATACCCTTTGACCCAGCAGTAGCATTACTGCATCTGTATCCCAAGGAAATGATAAAGGAGGCAAAAAAAAGACCGACATGTGCAAAAAATGTTTGTAGTAGCTCTTTTTGTGATAAGCAAAAAAAAATGGAAAAGGAGTAGGTGCCTATCAATTGGAGAATGGCTGAACAACTTGTGGTACATGAAGGTAATGAAATATTATTGTTCTATAAATAATATGATCTAGCTGATTTTAGAAAGGCCTGGAAAGATTTATATAAACTGATCTAAGTGAAATAAACAGAACTAGGAATACAGTATACACAGTAACCGGAATAATGTGTGATGTTTACTTATGAAGGACTTGATTCTTCTCGACAGTTCAGTGATCCAAGGCAAATAGACTTTGGATAGAAAATGTTATCTGTATCCAGAAAAATAACTATGGAGACTGAATGTAAATGAACATATGCTGTATTCACTACTTTTTTTTTTCCTTTTTTTGTCTTCTATGATTTTTCCCTGTTGTGCTGATTTTTCTCTCCCAATGATGTATTAAAAATAAATAAAGACAAAAAAAGCTTTATATTACAAAGTCATGTTAGTGTGTTATCTATCCTCACTATTTTACATTTAATGACCATGGAGAAATAGTGTGGGATAATGGATAAGGAACTATATTCAATTTTCTGGTGGATAGAATGTTCATTTTGAAGTTGGTGAAACATGATTTTGAGCCTTTCGTTTTGATCATTACTATATCACCATGAATAAGTCACTGGCATATCTTTTCAGTGCATAGGATGCCTCTAGAAAAATATACATTCCAACCCAGTTATAGATCCACCAGAAAATTATGCTTCCATCCACGATCTATCAGTAAATTGTTAATTCTATGCATAAGAAGAATCCCCTTATTATTAGTGCAATGGTATTAGATGAATAATCCAGTATTCTGGAGGTCTGGGCTAGGAAGTAGTGAAATAAACCGACCTTACTTCCTGTTAATATTTGAAATAAATTCAAATTTCTTCTGCCTTAAAGGACTTCAGACAACTATTTTCCCCCTTTCCATTACTTTTCATTTTCTGCCCTTCCTAGCTCCAGCTGGTACCAAACATGTGGCAGTGCCAAAGATCTCAAAAAAATCTGCTGTTGAATGATTTCTGCCTGGACCACAAGCAGATGTCTTGGAATCTTTCCAAATGAACCTGTTCCAACAGGAGTTCAAGTAGAACTCCTGAGATATAGGAAGTTTTGGGGATTCTGATGAGTATCTGAATTTTTGTGTTCAATAGGAACTGAAGCATACACAATATGGTCCTGGAAGATTTTTTAATGGAACGTGTTCAAGTTGTAAGAGTGTATGTATGTATATACATAAAATATAGGTTTTTTAATATATTTGTATGTGTATATAGATATACACATACAAATATATATTAAATTATATCAATATGTGTATATAATAATATATAAATAATGACTGTTTAATAATCATAATACACATACAGAATAAAATAGCTACAGATATAAATGATAGACTATTTAGACTTAGTACTAGAAAGGACATTGATAGAGCATGTGTGATTCAGTGAGAAAAACATTCATTTTGGGTTGAGTGAATATTTTTATCATTTATGACATTCATCAAATCATTTCCAATGTATGAGCCTAAATTTCTATATCTTCCCAAAAGAGGGTTTGATTAGATGATTTCCCAAGTCCTATAAAACTCTAAATATGTGGATTATAGCTCCTCTATTCAATCTAAATTTACCCAATTTGAAGTTTCTATTATTGTTTTTTTTTTTTTTTCTGCCCTCTTAAACCAAAAAGAACCAATGGACTTCCATTCCAATATGGTAAGACTATAAATACTTGCATATAGCTTTAAGCCTTTCTGGCTCCAAGATGATATCACCCATTCCTTTGACTGTTCTTCAAATGGAAAAGACTGAAGTCAATTTAACATCCTCAGTGCTCTCCAATTGGTCAATGTCACTTTTATTTTTTTTTTTTTTTGCCAAAAACTGAAGATAATATGACAAATATCATCACTTTAGGGCAGATTATAGCAGGATTATCTAATTTTGCTGCAATTATTTTGTTTTATCTGTAGTATGGCAATCCTATTGGCAAATTCTTTACAATGCTGATTTTGGTAGGTATCAGGAATATCTTAATTATTGTTAAAGGTTTGTTATGTTAACTCAAACTTTTGTGCAATAAATTTCAATTCCTTGAGACAAAATAATATAAAAGAGATTTCATACCGTCTCTCCCATTTTGTATCAATGAGTATAAAAATTCAAAAATGGTGAGAGGCTAAATATAAGTAATTAAATTTTAATTTTCTGATTTAATATTTTTTGAAATACAATTTAAATTGTATTTTCTTAATTCACTTCAAAATGCTAGATAAATTGAGAAGTTGAGAAAAGAAAGGGTATTGTAGACATCCATCCAATTTTCTTTTGATTTCTATTTTAATTGGCTCACAAATTGACATGCTATAATTTTGAGGAAAAAATTTATATACATAATAGAAAAAAGGTAAAGTGTCAGTACATGAAAATATTGTTGAATTTGGAGTCAGATAACATAGACTTAAATATTAATTTCCTACAGGCTCCATGTGCAACCTTGAGCGAATCATTTGATTCAATTAAATTTCAATTTATTAATCAGTAACATAAGGTAATTGTACCGGATAGTTGCAGTGATGTCTTCAGATACCTCAACAAGCATTGATTAAGCTGTTACTATGTTACTATGTGATTGTGCTAAGCATGAATTTTTTCAAGTTAAAAGCATTAAAAGCTCTCATTCTAATGACACAGAAAACATGGAAATAACTGCACATACAAGTTGTTTACAAGTAGAATTAATAAAAATACTTAATTACTTAATTAAACATTAAGAAATTAAGTAGAAGTTAATTTCAACTCTAAATTAGAACCTTATGAAGTTAGAACGGTATAATAATGTTTCCCTATTAAGTGACATTTCCATTTATCATTACTTTACTCCAATGTAAAATTGAAACATTTCCATATGATTACTAGTTCATGGATGTGAATATTTTATTCATAGTTATTAAGATTTT
This sequence comes from Antechinus flavipes, assembly GCF_016432865.1. Classification (NCBI taxonomy): domain Eukaryota; kingdom Metazoa; phylum Chordata; class Mammalia; order Dasyuromorphia; family Dasyuridae; genus Antechinus; species Antechinus flavipes. The sequence goes on along the minus strand of NC_067399.1, from coordinate 14,100,591 downwards.
TCTTATTTGAAGGTATTTCTTTGCTCCAACAATGTTTACCTTAACGTAGTAGACCTCTCTGAGGCAAACATGGTGACCAAGTTCATCTATGTAAGTTTGGTGGACTATCACATAAGAGCAAAGGCAAGCAGAAGAAATGAAAGGGAATAAACCTTTATAAAGCATCAACTATGTGTCAGGAACTGTGCTAAGCACTTCAGAAAAATATCATTTGCTTGTTACATGGATTTAGTTCCTTGAAAAAATTTGGATTTATGGTATTTTAAAATATTATTCTAATTTACATTTCTTCAGCTTATTGGATCATGGACCCTTTTAGCAATCTCTTGAGTTGAAAAACAATTAAAATAATGTTTTTCAAACATAATATACAATATATAGCATTATAAATGGAGACTGAAACACATATATTGAAAAAAGAATAATGGATCTCTTAACAAGAACCTCTGCTTTAAATTATCCAATCTCAAAAATAAGATGATATAGGTAAAGTCTAAGGCAAAATTGAATTATTATTTTTTAGTTACTAGGTCTTTGGGAGAAGGAATTAGCTCACTTTTGACTCCATATACTCAAAGTATATACTGAATAAAATCCCCTCATAGCACGTTTACTCTGTGATTTTGAGCAGATGAGTTAACTTCTGTTTACTTCCATTTCCTCAATTATAAAATAAAAGTAATAATACTCATCTCAGAGGGTAGTGATGAAATCAAATTAGATAATACTTCTGAAGCATTTAGATGAACTCTTGACAAACAGTAGGCCTCATATACATTATTTTTCTCTTCTTCTCCTTTGTTAACTACATGCTCCTTGTATATTCATTTTTCTTGCCTTAACACAAAAGGAGTAGCCATAGACAAACCTCCCTGAATTCATTTGAGCTTAGTTTCTTCGTGTGTAAGAGACATGATGGACTGCCTAAACATTGGAGTTCCTTTTAACCCATCATCTTTTCATTTCAGGTATGATATACTTTTCAAAGCTTAATTACTTCCTATGTTCAACATTTCACACACACACACACAGTCACCATGACTACCACTGATGATAGAATTTTGAAAATTTCCTAACAAGGAAAGAAAACAATTTTTGCCATTTTATCCCTGGTATTTCTACCTAAGACCTGGTTAGTAGGTGTTCAAAAGATATTCTGTAATTGATAGGTTGATTTTTTCTTACTTCTTACCATATTTCAAGAGGAATGAAGGACACAATACCTTTTAAAACCTAGAAAATAGCAAAGCAGATTTTGTTCCCAACCAGAGTTGGTTGTAGAACAATATTCAAAATGATTTTTACCAGCCATTATGACTGCAGAAGGTGAACTGAGCTGAACATGTTTGGAAGGGAATATGGCAGCTGCTGGATGTTATGTGTCTTGCAATTAAATTGTGAGCCAAGATAAATGTGATTTATATTGTTACAATGTGTTCAAGGTGCGTATTTACACAGGGTCCTAAGTGAAGATATAGCAAATATAGCCTAATAAGAATTTTTAAAGTTTCTACATTTTAGATTAGAAAAAATGCTTTAACTAAATTTTTAAACTTTTAAAAAAAATTATTTTTAATTATATGTTGTATGTGATGAACTCTAGAAGAACATATTATTTTCATAAAACATTCATATTTTTCCATTATATTTAACAACATCCATTTCTTAACAGGGCAGTTCACTTTAACTTTATTTCTTGTACAAATGTGTCTAGACTTGGTATGGTCTTCATAGGATATGATACACATGGTCCAAAACAATGAATAAAACAAAAAATGTTCTCTTTAATCATAGTGCCAAGAGGAATATTTTCAGCTCGTACCATGTCTAATCACCTCTCCCATATCCTTTTGACAATCATTCTCATTTTATTCTATCATTGCCCAGTACCCCATTTGTGCAGTTTCCTATCTTTCTACAAGATGGATGAGTAGGCTTAATGTTACAGGATGACATAATGAAATTTTGGGCTAAACTAATATATGTCACATGAACCTAGGCATCTGTCAATTTTTCTCAACCATTTGTCATTCATTCAATTACTAATTAGTACAAATAAAATTATCTACCATGGAATATATTTTCAGGGAAAATTATTTTTCCTACTCCCCAAAGGTAAAAATCAATGTGATGTGGAGGTAGCCAAATACAACTAAAATAGAATTTCATTTTCCCATTTTCAGAATGGGGGAAAATGTCACTTTCACCTAATTTGAAAGTGTCTGAAGAAGATTATATTCCTTATAAAAAAGTAATAAAAAGCATAGGCTCTAAATAGTGTAACACCAAGAATAAGTCCCTGTTCCTTAAAGCAAATGTTTTAACCATCTGTTTCAAGGGAAATCTCAGTTCCAAGTGCTCAATCAAGTAATTATTAATGTTTTTACTCCAATAAATATATTTAAGCATTTTTTTCATCTTTTGCGAGTTAAACAGTGAAGTGACAGATTTTTAAAACATATTTTGAGTTAGGTACTTCTGAATTTTCACAAATAATTTTACTGTTAATAGCCACATTTATCCAGAGAAAATCCCTAGTTTGAAAATATCCCATGACCTTGTTACTTTTACTGCATGTGCATCTGTTTTTAAAGAATATGAATAATTAAGCATTCAAGATTGAATGAGAGTAGTCTAGGAGTTTGCAAAACATCACCAAATATACCAGATAACTGTATAATTTAGAATTAACCTGTTCTTACTACCAAGCAAAAAGAATCTGCATGTATTTCTTCCAAATTATTGAACTTTTATATTTAAACAGCAAAGAGCTATTCAGTCATCTATTCTTTGATCTATATTCAAGGATTCATAAAGAACTTCACAAAAGTATTACAGATTAAAAATATCAATTTATGTCCAAGTTTCTCCCAATGTGTGAGGGGAGTCTATGGGGGGCCAAGCTGAATTAGCCTTTTACTTTAATAGGTGTTATTTAGGTACAGAATAGGTAGATAATTACTGGGAACTATAAATACTAATAGACTATTCATGATTTTACACAGTATATTGATTAGATGTTAAAATCACAACTGATAACTGTTTCATATAGATCTCACAGTATCGTGTTATTAAGGATTGGACTAAAAAACTATTGAAGTCAAGTCCCAACTCTGATTACATGATTCTGAGAAATATGGAATGAGCAAGAAATGAATCAAAACCTCTAGATATACATTTAACTGTTTCAGTCACAATGCTAAGAACTTTGTAATTTAGTTTCATCGTTGATTGAATTATTATCATTTTGTCAAAAACATGCTATTTTTGTTATAAACTATAGCAATGATTATTTTTATAACATTCAAATTTTTCAAAGAACTTTATGTATATCATGTCATTTGATTCTTAAAACAATGTTGAGACATAAAGGCTTTTTTACCAAAAAAATGAGATTGAAAAACTAAAACAATTGCCCAAAGTCACATAGTAAGTATCTGAGACATAATTTTAATGAAATTTTCCTAATTCCAAGATCAAAACTCTACAATAACTAGCCCAGTTGCCCATTTACTACAAAGGCTGGAATTTAAGAATATCTGAAAAGAACAAACTAATTCAGATAACATAGTAAATTTGTACAGTCAACAATAGGATGGAAAAGAAAAGCCTTCACTGAAACTTTTAGGATACCTTATAGAGGTTTAAGTATAGAAGATAAATGAAGTAAACAATAGTTACTAGCAGCTGAGACAATTAAGACTTCATCTAGAATGTGGCCCTTGAGCTGTCCACAAATAAAGTGCTGGAATATATATTAATGGAAGGAAAAATCACTACATTTCTATTTAGTGGCCCTGAAGCTTGTGCCATAAGACCTACTCAGTCAAAATTCTTATTACTGAAGTAAAAAACAGAAATTGATGAAATGTTTATCAAAGTGGTATGTGACACAAAACCAGTGAAACTCTTACACTGTGCAAAAGTGACTAAAAAAAAAAAAAAGTACCTGACTTCATAATACTCATATTCTGCTGAAGATAACCAGAGAAATAGGAACACCTACAAGTTGATACAGAATATGCACAAAATAAATATGAAGAAATTTCATCAAAAGGTTATGATAAATCTAAGAAAATTTCCAGTCATGCAGGAAGGAGTGTATGATCCGAATGTGTGAATGAATACTAGGATGAATGAATGCTAGGAATAGAATCCCTTAACTGGAATTCAAAACTTAAGTGTGATAACATTGAGATGTGGCCAGGGGTACAGAAGATCATATGCAGAAAAGAGATGTCCATTTGAGAAGATGTGAGGGAAATGCATCTAGAATGCTCAAATGGAATACTCGTTTTAATTCCCAATTCTATCAATTCCTCCCTACGTGTTTTTTGGTAAATCATCTATGCTCTCTGGTCATCAGCTAAACACCTCATTTTTTTTTAATTTAAGAGTATGTTTCTATGATTTTATTATTTTTAAGTTCTCCAAATCAGTGTTGTGATATGACTGTCACAAGAAGTTTTCTTATCTTGAACTGCATTAATAGAATTCTTATATCCTAATAGAACATCTTGGCTTGGGAAAACGAGAAGTTCCAGTCAAATTTTAATATATAAACAGTTTCACTGAAAGAGGAAGCAAGCAGGTAAGTTACTCTATAATTCAACAGCGAACATATAATAGATTTCACCTATATTGTTATTTCAAGGAAATATTATTTTATTGTTATGATGATTCTGTTCAACAGTTCAAGTCAAAACAACACTAGACAAATTGAACAATTGGTTCAGATGGTTGAGGTTCAGAGAAGTTAAATACTATCTTCATAATACATAGTTTTGAATCAGAATTAGAACCCAGAGCCTTTTGATTCTATGTCTAACTCTTAATGCACCATCCCATGATGTTTCTCAGATACTGACATAATGAGGGAAAGATATGATGCATAAATAATGGTCTAATTCACTGCATGGTTAAAAATTGAATGAAATTAAATAAAACAGAATTTAGCTCCTATAAGTGATTCAGAGAAGAGAGAAATAAAAAGAATATTCTACTTGGCAGAAGGCCACCTGGGGGAGAATGGCTTCATCATAGCATCATCAATCTAGGGCTGAAAGGATTCTAGTCCAACCCTTTCACTTCACAGTTGAGTAAAATGATCCAGAATTGCTAAGTGGCTTACTCAAACTTTCATGATTAGTGTTAAAAGTGAAATTTTAACCCAGGTCCTCTGACTTGAGGGACAGAACACTTTCCCCTGTACCATGCTGACAAAAAGAACTAGAGTTTGAATGAGTTGGGGGAGATAAAAAGTCATTTGAAGCATGGGGAAAAGACAGACAAAGTGAGAATGAAAAGAACAGAGTCACATTTTCAATTTGAGAAAAGGGTTACAACTAGATCTATATGGCTGGAGCTAAAAGTATTTGTAGGGAATAAGGAGAAGAGAAAAATGAGTAGAAAAAGATTAGTGGAGAGACCTGAATGACAGACTTAGAAGTCTGTACAACTATAGTCACTAGAAACTTATGTGATATTCTTGAGAAGGATAAATATTATGATAAGACCTATGTTTGAAAAAAAAAATTTCCTTACAAGAGAGCAGAGCACAATAGTTAAATTATTGCTCAGATCAAGTAGAAAAGATTTAGTTAATCTGAAAAAGGTGATATTTTTAAAACAATTACACATGGAAACAACTAACACACATATGTATGTATGTATGTATACATATATGTATATATACACATGTGTATATAATACATATGAGGATATATATATATATAACTGTGAACCTGTGACTTAGAGAGATCATACACCTTTTTCATGATCACATAGTCACAGGAGGATTTAAATTAGATCTTCCTCCATGTAAGTCCAACATACTATCAATTATGCTACACTGAAGAAAATTAATCTAATTATCACTGCAATCATCAGTTTTGCTTGACTGAATATTATGTATATATTGGGTTATTAGGTTTACCATGAAAGGTTTACATTTAGATTATATGTAAGGAGAAAAGGTAGAGTAAGAGCCTTCAAAAAAATGAATAGAAGTTAATCATCATAATCCCTTTTCAAAGTGTTTGGGGTCAAGATGAGAGAAGTGACAAAAGATTTATTTCTATCTCTGTTCTTTTTAGTTTCCACGTCTATGCTTCCTTCTATCTCTATCTTCGTTCTATCTCTATCTTTCTACCTTTCTCTCTCTAATTGACAGAGTATTATTACCTTATTACTTTTTCAGATTTTCTTTCTTACTTGAGATGTCATTTCATGAGAGTCCAATTGCCATACAACTCATTTCAAAAAGTTTTGCTACAGATCCATCATCAAATATACAGGAAAACAAACAAAAAAAGATAAAATGACATAGTCCTCCTATTCCTCCCTTAAATATGTAGACAACAGTCTCAATGTTCTAAGTTCTAGCCAGTTCACACCTCTGAAGCCTTATATGTACATGGGTATAAGTGTACAAGTGTGTATTCATGCAAGATGTTGTTCAGTCACACTCCAGATTCACCTAAAGTCAAAAAAACTAGTCAATCTCTGAAGCTAGATTTGTATCAAATCTTTGTGACGCCAGACCAAGCAATTTATCCACTAATATGCCTGTCTCACATATACGTATATACTCCTCTATTATATATATACACATGCATGAATAAATGTGTATATATGTATATTTATATGTTTTATGCATAAATATATTTTTCTTTATCCATTCATCTATTTATTAATACTTACCAACCACATTCAAATATATGTTCCTTAAATTCAAAAATTATTTTTGATAATAATAATAGTTTTTTTTTTTATTATTTTCAAAATACACACAAAGATAGTTTGCACCATTCATTCTTGCAAAACCTCATATTCCAAATTTTTCTTCCACTTTTGCACTTCCTCCTTTAGAAGCAGGAAATCAAATATGTATAATATACAAGGATTGTTTTTGAAGAGTCTCTGGAACAGTTTTTAAATGTTTGTTTCTTTTAACTGAATACAGTTATAAGAAACCTCTTGAAGGCAGCCCCTTTTTCCCCACTGCTGATGGACTTCATTTAGATCCCACTGTATTTTTGATTCTTCTTCTAGGACCACTTGTCTGTATGTTGGATGGAACAACTTATCCTTCTTCTCTGAGAACATGGAGCACAATTTCAGACTGAATAGTTTTTGTTATAGAGGAGGTTTCTTTGCTTTCATCAGACATTCTATTTATTTATCTCAAAATCTCACACTCTAATCCTATACAAACTCCCTTGTTCTCCTAATGACTGTGCAGAATGGAAAAGGCATTTGAGAAATCATTCCATCTTACCATAATTTCTTAATTGAATCCTCCAGGGAAAGCCACTTATTGAGGTACATTCACTCTATATTTTTTTATGTTTTCTTCACTCCATTGAAGAGGAAGAAAGTAGATAAAAGATGACCATAATTTGTAATAGAAATAAAAACTGAAGAGTGCACTAAGTATAGGTAGTACAAACAGCTCCAACAGAAAGCAGAAGCCCGGAGAAGTAGTGATCTAAGGATTTAAGCATCAGCTATTTAGAGAACTCATTTTACTCTCTGGACATAAAATTTATCTTCTATAATATAAGGATTATAATACCTCTTTGCCCCTACATGACAGAATTGCCACACAATTCAAATTCAATAAATATATATGTGAAGACTTTAAAACTTTCATAAAATTACATGTTCCTAGGAGGAGGAGGAAGCCAAGTATGAAGATCACAAAGAGGAAGAAGAACAGGAGGAGGAAGAGGTGCAGGAAGAAGAGGTAAAAAAAAAAAAGAGGAGGAGGACAAGGATAAGGAGTAGGATGAGAAAGAAAAACAGGATGAGGAGAAGGAAGAGAAGAAGTAGGAGGTGGAATGAGGTATCTACTATCATTAGCAACAGCAGAAATTATCAAAAACCTTTCTTCTGATATATTGAAAAAAACTGTCATTTTCCTTGAATCTTGCATAGATTATGAAAGTGAAGGCTTCATCTATTTCAATATAATTATTTAAAGGAAGTGAGAGTGCTTTGGAATTGGGAGAGGTTGATCAAGTTCCTGCCTTTACTCTACCATCTTAGCTCCCAATTTCAATGTAACTGAATCCCAATTTTTGCATTTAATAAACACTTCTCAAGTGTACTATCTAGTGCTAGATTGTGAAGATACAAAAAGCATCATAAAACTACTTCTGTCTCTGAGCTTGTTAGGTCAAGACAATATTATTACATGCCAGAGGTATTAAAAATGTGACCTTATGCAGATAAGTAATACTCCTGAAAATGACAAAAACACAATTAAAAGGTAATTGGGAAATAGTTAAAAAAACAAAACAAATAAAAACATCATTAATATTAATACATGGTTTTCTAAGTCAATATGTGGCTCCCAGCATTCCTCCTACTGAGTTTGTTTACCTCCTACTGAGAGGACACAATATGCCAATGATCAGTAAATGCCAAATGTGTAAAGAAAATACATAAGCCATTGCAATTCCACAATCGTGCATTAGCTGTCTGCTTTGTACCAGTCAAAATACAGGGTACTAGTTTTGCAAATACAAATGCAAAGTAATATGGGATATGGCAGATTGTGATTACAAAAAGGAAATGGGTAACAGGAAAATCATCTCTAGAAGGTGGAACATTAGCTGAACCTTGAGAACCCTCCAGAGACTAGAAGATGAGCTTTTATAGACCTCTACAGAATAGAAGTTGATTCTTACAAAAATAATTTCTAATGGCTTTATATTAATTTATAGCAAAACGAGAGCCATTAAAACCTCCATAAAAATCCCTGGGAGCTGTATATTGACTTAGAAAACCATGTATTAATATTAGCAATGTTTTATTTTATGGCTATTTGTTTTCTTAAATGTTTCCCACTTACATTTTAATCTCGCTTGTATCACATTCAAAAGTGTTGCTTATCTGCATCAGGTTACATTTTTTTAGCACCTTTGACATGAAATAATACTGTCTTAGTCAAATAAGGAAATATCATGGTGCCAGAAAAATTCTCAATGTGGATATATTATCATAAAGCGATGAGATCTTCTTTCTCATCTTTGATCTTATATGAATATTTATAAAATTACAGATAAGTGTGAAAAATTGAATATATATTCTTACAGTGGTTTTGTTGTAATATTTTTGTAGAGCTAGACAATATAAGATAACCACAATAAAAGTCAGAGAAGTTTTCATCTCTTACATTCTAACCCTACATAAAATTTCATATTTCTCTTGTCATTGGTCTCAAATATTAGCTCATTACATTGAATGAAAACTCATGATTATAGAGGAGATGACCAAATGGTCACCACAAAAAATCTGAATCTCATCTATTTCTTGCTCTTTCTAAATTTTGAAGTGAGAGCTTGTTGATTTATGTTTCCTTCAGGGATGCATTTTATAAACATCATATAATTGTTATCAAAATTCATTAATGGGACAATAATCTCATAATTTAGATGTTGCTCCAAAGATGTAGAAGCTGGCACATAAAGGTCTGCCAGTTCTGTACAACTCTTTTCCGTGTCTTCCCATAAGTGTTCATTTGCCTTCCATAATAGCTGAATGGACCAAATCTAAATGGAAGCAGAATCTGGAGGACAGTCTTCTAGTCTCTCAAACTGAAAATATTTTGAAGACATTGGAAAACTGATAATCACTTTTACCTCATTAAAAAGTATTTTCAATAGCAATAAAACTATAACATGCCAACATGGTGAAGTAGATGATGGGCCTGGGTTCAAAATCAAGAAGAGTTTGGTTTTAATCTGTCCTTAGACTGTTACTAGCCATGAGATTCTTGGCAAGAAACTCCTACTATTTATCCTTCAGTTTCATTATCTATAAAATGAGCATAATAGCCATTAACTACCAAGGCTATTTTAAGTACCAGGAGATAACATATATAAAACTCTTTACGTACTCTAAAGTCTTGTAAGAATGCTGTTATAACTTTTAATGACTTAGTAGCTTTGTAGATATAGGCAGGTGATTAAACCTCTCTGAGATTTCATTTCATCACCTGAAAAACTGGGATTTATTGTTTCTATCTCTTGGGACTACAGTGGGACTTGAGTGATATAATGTTAGTTAGAGTGCTTCACAAAACAGTACCATTTATATGCAAGCAGCTATTGCTACAGTATGGGAATCATACAGTATGCTATCAGCTTGTGGGAATAAGCTGATATAATAACTATGGAAGGCCTTGAAAATATTAAAAGAAATACAGATGTTAAGTAGTTTCAATATAAACTCTGGAAATCTGAGTGCTCACCTATATGTCTCTTTATCCTTACCTAATTTTTCTAAATGGAAAGTAGGAAATTAATGTACAAGTGGGAAAAGAAACTTGAAGAAGGGAGGGGAGA